>NW_015171724.1:0-2694 GCF_001447785.1 Gekko japonicus
GACAGGCAACTGCATGAAGCAGCAGAGAGATGCCGCATGGAGATGGAAGAATAAACAGTCATCCACAGCCCCACTTGAAAACAGCGAATGTTGTATGAGCATCCCCAGCAAGCCGTGAATTCACAGCATGCAGGACAGATGCATAGTCTTTTCAAGTGAGGGCCACCTGCTCCTGCTCTGCAAGTGGTGAATTTGTGGCCTGCAGGGCAGGCACATGGGACACCCACCTTTCCCCCTGCCCCCAACAGTTGTCTGCAGCCCCACTTGAAAAGAGTGGGCGTCATACAAGCCTGCCCTGCAAGCCGCAAATTTGCAGTTCACAGGGCAGGCATGCGCAGTGCCCACTCTTTTCAAGTGGGGGCTGCCTGCTCCTGTCCTGCAAGTGGCAAATTCACAGTTTGCAGGGCAGGTGCATGGGGCACCCATTTTTTGCTCAACCATTTAAAGGGAAGGTTCTGTTAAAATGGTTGGGGGAAAGCAGGAGGTGTGCATGTGTGGCACTGCATCCCCAACATGATGACATCACTCTGCATGATGTCATCATGTCAGGGATGTCCCCACCCCCTCCCGGAATGCCCTCCCAAATACCCCTGCCCTGGAGAAGATGGGGCCTGCGAACTCTAGTGAACATTCAGGTGGGGCCTAGATATCTCTAGGAATTATACTTGAACTCCAGACTGCAGGGATTAGTTTCCCTGGAGGAAATGGCTGCTTTGGAGGATGGACTCTATGGCATTATTCCCTTTTGAGGTCCCTCCCCTACACAAACCCCATCTTCCCAAATCTTCAGAAATTTCCCACTCTGGAGTTGGCAACCAGAGGCTCCGTTCATGCTAACTCTGCTCACCAACTCTATACCCCTATGCCCATGTGATATAGGATGGTACTTTGAATACTGAAGAAGCAGTTAAGACTTCTGCTCAAATAACTGCCCCAGTGCCAGATGAAACAAAAACAAGAGCAATCACGGTTTGTTTGAGAGCTGTAGGCAAAATTTTAATATCCTGCTTTTCTCCCCAATTGGGAATCAAAGAGGCTTACATCATTCTCCTCTCCTCCATTTCATCCTCCCAAGAACAACCCTGTGAGAGAGGTCAGGGTGAGAGGGTCTGACTGGCCCATGGTAGGGTTGCCAGGTCCAATTTTCTCCCCGGTGGGGAGATTAGGGGGAGTTCCAGGAGGGGGCGTGGCCACCCCAACATGATGATGTAACACAGAGTGACACCATCACACCCTGGATGCAGCTCACCCCCATCCCTGACTTTTTCCAACCATTTAAAGGGAAACTTGCCTTTAAATGGTTGGGGGGGAGCAAGAGTCAAGCGCGCCTGCCCTGCAAGAAGGAAACTCTCCTCTTGCAAGGCAGGAGCTGGCAGCACCCACTCTCATCAAGCAGGTGCCAGCTGTTCCTGCCCTGGCTGCAAGAGGGGAATTCACCTCTTTCAATGTAGGAGCTGGCAGCCCACTGCCTCTCCCCAGAAGCATTTAAAGACTTCCTTTAAATGCTGCTGGGGAGAGGTGGGGAAGAGGCTGGGTAGTCGCTCTTGGGGGTGGGACTTCCCCTACCTGCCAGGTGGCTGGCAGGCGGGAAGGAGCCCCTCCAAATAACACAACCCCTGCCAAACCAGGGGGTCTGGCAACCCTGACCCATGGTCATCCAGCAAACTTCTGTACCAGAGATGGGATATGAACCTGGGTCTCCAAGATCCACTCAGACATTCAAATACTATACTACACTAGCTTTGGTATTTCAGCAAGGTTCTTAAACCCCCTTGTTTCGCAAAGGAGGAGTTATGTTCTACCCTTCCTGTCTGCAGGGCCGGTGCTCCCATTAGGCCAACCTAGGCAGCTGCCTAGGGCACAGACCTCAGAGGAGCGCAGAGAAACCAGAGCCCATCTGTGGGGTGGCCATGCTGCACTCCCTCAGAAAAGGCACCCCTTCCACAGCCCCGCTTCTAAACAAATCACATCTGCTTATTTGTCTTCTTCTGGACCTAATTTTGATGTGACACCCCCCACACACTGCAGAAAGCACAAACAAGCAGGCGAGCAAAGCCCACCGAGGGCAAGATACTGACCGGGCGGGCGGGGGGAAAGAGATGGTGGTAATATCCGGGGTGGGTGGTGGGGTTTGTTTGGCTGGGCAGGTTGTTCAGAGCCTGCTGAGCTTGCCCGCAGCCTCCCCAAGCCGGCTGACCTGCAGTGCCAAGGGAGCATCAAGCTGGGGCTGCAGGAGCCTGGCCGCCATCTGGCCTTTGCAAATGGGGGGGGGGAGGGGGAAGAAATTTTTGTTGTGTGGGCTGAGCCTGGACTCAGAAGCTGCACAGCAGCAGCACATGACCCCTTTAAAGGGTGAGCTCCCTGGCAAGGCTTCTCTTGTGCTCTCCCTTCTCCCCAGCTGGTTTGGAATCTTTGCTAAAAATTTCAACCAGCTGTAAAAGAGGAGAAGGAAAGAGCGATCCAGTCCCAGCTGCTCCAGCCCAGCCACTCCTGGCCACTTAGTAAGAGCTGCAAGGGCATGCTGGGCAATGTAGTCTATATGGCTTCCTTTGCAGTGGAAATGGGCAGGGTGAGAAGGTCCCAGCCAGCCAGTAAGTCCTGAGGAGAAAGTGAATGCAGGTGCCTCTCTACTACTTCCAGCAGTTTTGCAGGCAGCCTGGAAAGAGGGCTGGAGGAAGGGATGAGGGAAGGGAA
>NW_015171724.1:2753-4164 GCF_001447785.1 Gekko japonicus
AAAGAGCTACAATTCAGGTATCAAGAGCTGCTGCAAACAATTCATGATTTTTTAAAACCAAAATGTCCAGTCCTCATTTGAAGCTGATGTTACTCAATCTCATCACATGTTACAGTTCTGCACATTGTGCCTGCAGTATTTGGCACATTTGAGAAATGCTCGTGCTCAAGGCTGTCTCATGATATCTTGGAGCCAAATGGCCTCACTAATTAATAAGAGACCTGATCCCTGGAGGCCCAGGAAGAGGAGACCCAAAGCCTTGTTCTTGCAGGGGATTCTATCTGACTGAGGTTTGTACGGAAGAATTTCCCCTTCATTGTGCCTCAGGAGCCAGAGTTGTTTCCTACTAGGTTGTCCTTGCTGGTGCCAAAATTTACCTGACTCAGGCAGCGGCCTCAATTTGCATTAGCCAATAAGCAGATATATACAACACACTATTTTCAAACTATTGTACAGGTAAATTAGCCAGAGAACTGCTGAGGGCTGCCCACAGAGACCTTGTAAAAACCCATCTTGTAGCTGTGTTGTGTACAAAAGGACTTTTAGGAGCAGACACTGTGTACATGCCTGGAGTATACATCCAAATGTTTTAGCAAATCTGTTTGTCTGTCACATTTTTTCGTCCCATTCTTCTTCCAAGGAGCTCAGGGCAATGCACGTAGTTCTCCCTTTTTCCATTTTATCCTTATTCCATCACTGTTGTTAAGTCCAGCATGAAACTGTGTGACTGGTTCAAGACCATCCAGGGAGCTTTATTCCAGGTTGACGATTTGAACCTAGATCCCTTCCATTCTCATTCTTATGTACTTTAATTAGTGACATCAGCTACTTCCAATAACAGGTTGAATACATACCTCCTGCTTTAAACGGAGTCAGACCTTTGGCCTATCGAGGTCTCTTTCCTATTCTGATTGGCAGCAGCTCTTCAGGATGCCGGGGGGAGGTCTTTCAGGTCCTAGACTACCTGAGAGCCAGCTCACAATAAAAAAAAGAAATAAATTAGCAATTTCAAATTTTGTCTTTTTCATTCTTCCTAAATTGCATTTATGTTTGGAAATTGGTGGGTGCACAGGGGCGCACGCATGGGGAGCGCATGGGTGGGGGCACCAGAAGGTAGCCTCACCTAGAGTGCAAATAAACCTGGCACCAGTCCTGCCAATCTGCATCATAAGCTATTAGCATATATAAAGGTGGGATGTGCTAGGCAGCCCACACGCATCATTATTTCAGCAACTCCTGCCTGGAATTCCATGACCTCTTTGACAAAATTCTTTTTAAAATGTCTAAAAGTTCGTGAGTCTTCAGTACACAGATTGAAAACTTCATTTCCCTCTTGAGAGTTCTGGCACCACTTTTTTTTTTTTTTTTAAGCCCTGGTGTTTACTGTACCAAGAGGCAGCAAATCTCATCC
>NW_015171724.1:5491-16023 GCF_001447785.1 Gekko japonicus
CTATCTACCACTGAGTCATGGCTCCTACCACCTGATATTTTTTGCCGATCAAACTGATATTAAAGGGGCAGCTCAAGGCACCAGTTTGCTGGCAACCCTAGGTCAGCAGTCCTGTTTTCTGAAACGGTCAGTGACTTGAGCTCCTTTCAGATTGTTGTCATCTTTGCTAATGGAGGCTTAATAAACTTCCCCCGGTAAAATGTGCCTGTAGTAATTATAGTTAACGGATTGATTTGCTGATTTAGTCTGGATTTTATGGCCCATTTGACTAGCCTGAAAAAAGTCTCTTGAAGCAGGGTATGATATACAAATCTGGTAAAAATTAATCTCAGAGTTTTATGAAAAAGAAAATCAGCAGCAACGGCGATAAGCATGAAGACCGTCACTATACTAGTAGGAGGTCCCCAAAGGAAAGGGGTTTTGCAAGCTTTTAAATAAGATTGCCAACTTCCAGTTGGGGCTGGAGATCCCCTGTATTTACAACTGATCTCAAGACTACAGAGATCAGTTCCCCTGGAGAAAATGGCTGCTTTGGAGGGTGAGTTCTATGGCATGGCACCCCATTGAGGTCCCTCCCTGGCTCCATCCCTCAAATATCCAGGTATATCCCAACCTGGAGTTTGCAACCCTGTTTTTTTTTAAATAAAGATTTTTATTGGCTCCCCTAAAAAGGGGAGGGATTTCGCTTAAAGGGAAAAAAAGGGTGGGGTAGACAGTGGGAGAAAGAGAAAGCTGAGTGATATATAAACTGGTAAATTAAACTGTTAGTAATGTCCAATTAATCTTCTTGGGCTTCTTCTGTGTGTTGTCAAACTTCTTTTCTTAGTCCTGTCACATGTAGTTCTCTGTTAGTATGTTAGTAATGTTCCTTTGAGATTCTGTTAATAAAAAGGATCTCTTCTGTGCACATTCAGAACCGCTTCTTTGCGTGCTGGGTACTTTTACTATCGCTGACGTGGAGGAGCTTCCTCTGTTGTCTTCTCCTTCCGGCTTGTTAGATCCTCCTTCGGGTTGTTGTTAATACTCTCAGTTCATGCACTATAAATCCTCTTCTTTTCATGCCATTACCGGAGGTCCCCAGTTTTGAGAATGGTATTAATTTCATTTTCGCTTTTATATCCGCTCCCAAACTCTCTATGGGTCCTCCTCGCAATTGTTGACTTATATAAGCGCTTGCCAGGCACTTCTCGCTGTCACAATTCAAACTTTTCCGTTTTACAAAACTCCCGTCGGATTCACAGCCATAAACAGTCCAAACATTCAACAGCCGGCTCTCGCACACAAGCAAACGCCCAGACGGAAGTCCCTCCCTTCTTCTCCGCTCGCTTTTGCCCAGCTCCGACATCTTTTCTTTTTTGTTTACTTTTAGAAAGTTCTTAAAATGTGCTCCAGAGAGACAAAACTTTTTCTCGCTTTGTTTCAAATACATCAAAGGAAAACATCACTGTCCGCTCAATCCATTCCCCCCCCCTCCTTTTCTTTTTCGCTTATACAAATGGAGGGTTAACCTCTTCGCCTTTTTCGCTGGGAGGGGGGGGAACATTTTTAGTTCTTTTTCTCTGCATTTTGACAACTCACAGTTAAGCCGATCTTTTCTTTTTCCATTTTTGCGGCTGGTTGCTTTATCACTCGGTGACGTCTGGTGGCTACGCTAAACCCCGTAGAACGGGATCGCTCACGCAGCAAGGTCCAAAGGGGCAGGGCATGGCGGGCGCCTCGTCTCCAACCTCTCGGCTGAGAACGAGACTCCCCCCCCCGGATCCGAGCTCCTCTCTTCCTGAGGGGCTCGTTCGGGTCTCCGCGCGCGCGGATTCCCTCCTCCACCGCAGGCGGGCAAGGCACCCTCGGGAGTGACCCGAGGATGCGTCCGCCATTCGTGGGAGCCAGACCGGAAGGCCAATACTTTTGAGTTTTAGAACATCAACCACCACATATGATAAAATGTGCTAACCTTAATTCTACATTTCCAACATTTATAATGTTTTTTTTATAACATTTCACTATCTTTTCAGGTGTCTAGTGCCACCTGTAAAACATCTTAAAGATATTTTCCTTATATGTAATAGCTTTCATCATTTTAGATGTTTTCCATATTTTGTTCCATTTCTATATTGTGTCCTATATCTCTTATCCATAATGTCATTACTGGTTTAATCACCTCTTCTAACATATAGTCACTTAATTGTAATTTATACAGTTTTTGAATACGTTTATCATTGGAAGATAACCAAATCTTATCAAGTTCATTTTTGTTACTTTCAAAACCTTGAGACCTATCTTTGGTATATCTTGATTTTAATTGTAAATATTGCCACCATGATAGGTGAATATTATGTTGCAACAACTTTTCTTCATTTTTCAGATCATTATTCTCTCCTAGAAGTATCTCATAACCTTCTCTATTATTTTTGTTAGTTAACGAGGGTTTCATGAATGCCTCTAAAGGTGATACCCATTTTGGTATTCTTATATAGTATCTTTCTTTTATAGAATTCCATATTTTAATCAATGCTCCTCTTATTATATGCTGGTGGAATGAATTTTGTCTTTTCCGTACCAAATGTATGCGTGTCACCCCATGCTTAGATCATGTCCTTCTAAATTTAATGTTCTCACATTATGTAAATTAATCCAATCTTTGATCCAGCACAGAGCAGCCGCTTGATAGTAAAATTTCCAAGTGGGGATTCCAAGACCTCCATTTTCTTTATTGTCTTGTAGTAACTTCCATTTATCCTGGCTTTTTTTGAATTCCAGACAAATTTTCTTGTAATCTTGTCCATCTCTGTAAATAAATAATTTGTCTATAAAATGGGAATATTTTGTGCTAAAAACAGAAATCTTGGTAATAAATCTTTATAGTAGCCACTCTTCCCATTAGTGAAAGTTGTAAATGATTCCATTTTGCCAGATCTTTCTTCATTTCTGTGAAGAGTTTATTATAATTATCCTCTATTAGATTACTATTTCTGTTAGTCATTATAATACCAAGATATCTATTTTTTTGCAATTTCCATTGAAGATATTTTTGTAATTTCTTGAATTGTATCTACTGAACAATTTTTTGTTAATAATTTCGTTTTCTTCAAATTAGTCCTAAATCCTGCAAAGTGTCCATATTCTATTATTACTTTCATTAGATGTGTAAGTGAGTCCTTAGGGTTTTCCACTATAAATACAAGATCGTCAGCATATGCTAATTTATATTCTTCTCCTATTATCCTAAGTCCTTGAATCTTTTCATCTTTTCTTACTTGCTCATTCAAAGTTTCCATTGCAAATATGAATAATAATGGGGATAAAGGACATCCCTGTATTGTCCCTTTCTGAATTCTTATTTTTTGTGTCAAATCTCCATTAACCATAATCTGCGCATATTGTTCTCTGTAGATTGCCTTTATCATAGTCTGAAATTTGCTTCCACAATCACATATTTCTAGTTTTTGAATCACAAAATTCCATGATAGATTATCAAATGATTTTTCAGCATCTAAAAATATCAGTTAGTTGTTTTTCAGAATGGACTTAATAATATTCCAAAACATTTATAATAGCTCTTATATTACCTCTCATATATCTCTTAGGTAAGAAGCCTGCTTGATCTGAGTGAATATTTTGTACTAAAACTTTTTTCAATCTGGCCGCCAAGATACTTGAAAAGATTTTGTAATCTACATTAAGTAATGATATTGGTCTATAATTTTGAATTAAGTCTCCCTCCGAATTAGGTTTAGGTATCAGTGTGATAACTGCTTGAGTCTATGAATCAGGTATTTTACCTGTTTTACTTATATCCTGTAAAACTTCTTTCAATGGGAATAATATCTGGTCTTCAAATTTTTGATAGAATTCCGTTGGTAAACCATCAGGTCCTGGAGTTTTCTTTTCCTTTTGTCTTTTAATTGCTTCTATTATTTTGCATGCTGTAATTGGTTCATTTAAGATTTGTTTTTGATTATCATTAAACTTTTTTCCATTCTTTTCTAATAAATATTCATTAATTTGGGATACTTCTTTTTGTTATAACTTTTCATAAAAATTTTCAACAATATCAAAAGATATTGTAATTTATATTTTTTTCATCTTTATCATATTTTAGAATAGTTCTTTTTTCTTTTTCTTTCCAAAGTTCATAAGAAAGCCATCTACATGGTTTATTCACATTTTCAAAGTGATATAATTTTACATATTCTATATTTTTGGCAATTTCCTGTGTCAAAATCAAATTCATTTTATGTTGTAGTAATTTTAATTTAGTTTTGAGTTCTTCATTTTTGTGATTTTTTAAACATTTTCTTCTATTTTGATAAGATTTCTTGTTTGTTAATATACTTTTCTCTTTTGCTTTTTTATCCAAATATCTTGAGTTATGAACAGTCCTCTTACAAAAGCTTTGAATGAGTCCCATACTGTATGTACTGATATTTCTGTTTGTATATTTCGAATAAAGAATTCTTTAATTTCTACCTTTTTTAAAAACAATTCATCTTTAAGTAGATATGTATTCAACTTCCATCTGGTTTTCTTTAGTGCCTCTTTAAATGTCAAAAGAACAGGATTATGATCTGCAAAAGTATTAGGAAGCATTTCCACTTCTAATAGATCTGGTACCATTGCTGTTATCCATGCCATGTCTATTCTAGACCATGTCATGTCTTTGTGAATAAAAGGTATAATCTCTTTTTTGGAGGTTTCTAATCCTCCATGCATCCAGAAGCCCATATTCCTCAGCAATTTGTAAAAATTAGGATTGTTCCAGATCTTTTTGCATTTTTACTGCTTTTACAGTCTATCTCCTTGTCAAATACAGCATTATAATCTCCTATAATGCAAATGTTTTTACAGTCTTTTAATGTTAGAACTTGTCTCAGTTCTTCCATAAATATGTCTTGACTTTGGTTTGGTGCATAAACATTTATTATTAAAGTTTCTATCCCTTGTCTATTTATAAGAATAGCTATTAATCTACCGTCATTTGCAGTATAGAACAGTTCTAGATGCAAATGCTCTTTGACATAGGTTTCTACTCCCTGTTTTTTTAATCTGACGCTATGAAAGCCCTACCCAGTTTTTTTATTCTGTAAATATTTTACTTCTTCTTTCTTAATATGCGTTTCTTGTAGACATGTAATCTCTGATTTTAGTTTATAAAGTTGATGGAAGATTTTTCTTCTTTTCTGAGGGGTATTTAGACCGTTTACATTTATTGATACGATTTGAAATTTTTTATTTTTCCCCATTTTTGTTTTTGTGGTCTTTGGCCTTGTATCTTGTTAACATCTGATAGGGTATATTCACTTTTCCCCCCTCTTTTTTTTGTTTTCTTTTTCTTTTTCCCCTTTTCTCCTTTTTGCCCCATTTTCTCTTCTCCTTAATCTGTTTCTTCTTCTCTTTCTTCTTCATCTTCCTCTTTTTGCCAGCCCAAATCTTCCCCAAATCTTTCCAAAAAGTTCTCTACTTTGAAAATGGAGTCAATTTTTTGCCTTCTCCCTCGAAATTCAAAAAGTACTCCTTCCGGAACTAACCACCTAATTTGTATGTTATTTGATCTTAATAAGTCTGTTAGGGTGTAATAATTTTGTCTCTTTTCCCTGACCCTCCAGGGAATTTCTTTCAATATTCTGATTTCTTCCTCTCGGATTGTTACTTCATTTTGATTTGCCTGTCACAAAAATTTTTCTTTCATTTCTTTTTTATAGAATTTTATATGGACTTCTCTAGGTGTCTTATGTTTCTTCGTATATGCTGAATTTCTTCTATAAGTTGATTATATTTCAGCCGCGATTTCCTCCTGTGTACCTATTTCAAGTTGTGAGGCAAAACTCTGAACTATTTCTTCTTTCAAATTTTTATCTATACTCTCCGGTATATTTTGGCATCTCAGTATAAGAGCCGCTTTTTCTATTTCAAGTGCTATCAGAGATTCCTAAATTTTGTCACCTTTTATTTTTAATTCCTGGATTTCATAATCTAATTCACGCACCTTTTGCTTTGTTACTTCATTGCTATTAGGTATCTTTAGAATCTCTTGCTTATTGTCTTGTATTTGTTTTTTGATCTCATCAGTTTCTGCTTTAATTTGATTTGACATCTCTTCCATCTTACTTTTTATAGGTTCAATTTGTGTTGATAGGTTTTCCATTTTTTCTTTTATTGGATCAGTTTCTTTCTTAATTACTTGGGTTACACATTCTTGAATCATTGTTTTTTAGTTCTTTTAAACTCATTTATGGTAGTGACATTGTGCTTGATTTAATTTGTGAAATATTTCCTATTTGACTTGGCGAGTGTATCAAATGTTTCCTAGAACCACCAGCTCCTGAGCCTGTAACATAGTTAAATTAGTGATGATCTGTGAGATAATTATTGATTTTTATTAATTAATAGTTTTTAATTAGTATTTATTTTTCTACTTTTCGTATTTGAATTGTAATTTTAGTGGTTGTGGTTGTTCATCCAACTTTATTATTTCCCCCGTTCCTTCTTTTTTATTTTATTTTGTTATTTATTACTGTCCCAGAATGCTCCTTCTGTAACCTAATCCTATCCCTTACTTATAGCTCCTTCTTTTCTCTTCTAGTCTTTTAGTCTTTATATTTAATCCACTCTAATTTTTATTCCAAAAAGTTCTTCTCTATTCTCCCATCTGTCTGTCTCTGTCTCTGTCGTTCCTTGCACCTTTATCTGTCATTCTGTCGCTGTATCGCTGTTCCGTTCTGTTCTCCTGTCACTCCAACGCGCCAACGCACCCGCTCCTCTGTCTTATCACTCCAACGCACACATCATCACTCCTTGCTGTTCTCCCTTGCCCTTCTCTTCTGTCTCCTCATCTCCTCGCTGGTACGTCACCGCTCCTGATCACCCAGCTGCAGCGAATTATTGGCAGACTCCTTCTTAAAGATATATCTCGGGCAATATGAAACACAGAAATCAGATATTTAGTTCTAATTAACAGGTTTGTGTTACGTTTTCTTTTGCCCTATCTTTCTTTTCCTCTCATTAAGTTTAAATGTATTTTAATAGCCGTTTGTGGGAGTTCTCTTCACACTCTTTCCAAACTGGGCTTCCGTTTGGTTTTTTTTTCTTCGTTACTTTTTCCCCTGACTTTAAACCCTGTTGCCACCTCTGTAAGAAAAATGAACAATGTTTAAAGTATATTAAAAAAATAGAATCACTTAGCTTCGTTGGTTGAAGGTATTATAGTTGTAGACTCTGATGGTTCTTCAGGTTCTCAGTCTCATCGGAGCTCTTGTTGCTTCCCGCTTCGAGGCTGGTCTAACAGGTTGGAGAGGGGGTTGCTATCCCCCCTCCTTAGACTAATGCCCCTTGCCTTTTCTCTCCCTTCAAGAAAGAAATTGGGGTAGTTGTATATCACTCAGTAAAGCTGCAAGAAATGGATGAATGTGCGGAGTTAGTCTCACACACACCCGTTTGCATTGAGCCCTAGACCGGAAGTCAGCCAGAGGTACTAGTTTTTTACAGCGCATCTTCGGCGGGAAGCCTCAGGCTAGCCACGGGAGCTCTACGCTTCCCAGATGTGGCGGTGTGATTGCGCCCAGAAAATCTGCCTGTCTTCCGTCTCTGTAGAATGGCTACTGCTCTGTGTGACCGCAGCCTCAGTTTTTCAAATGCTTGATAAATATTAATACATTTCTGTGAAATTACATGGACATATATATCCTTCACAATAAGAATAATCCAATGACATAATCCTTTTCTCTATTGATAGAAATATACAACAGGAATTGTTACATCAAGAGGCAAGGTGGATTTTCAGACTCAATACTATAGCACCCCGAGGCTTGAATGCCAATTTGGATTTGAGTTGTTACTTACAAGCATTCTCTTATGTAAACATGTGCAGTAATTATATTTTGGTGTGTTGGCAATATCTATGAGAAATGCTGTGTATAAGTAGTGAATATAAGTGGTTAATTTTAAATTTAGAAAGCACTGGTCACTTTAAATTTGAAAATGGTAAACCTCAATTTTGTAAACCTGCCTATGAGTGAAAAGATGCAGGCAAGAAACTGAGGAAGAAGAGAATTTGTAAAGTGTGAATATTATATCAGATTGGATGCTGAGGAGGTATCTTATAATATCTTGTGCATATTTAATTATTACTTACTGGATATTATTTGTAGCTACATGAATTATGCTCTGAGGAAGCCTATTGAAACAGGTGTTTGAGCAAGCCTGTCTGTGGAATTGTGACTTTTCATGCTACTTGAATATAAGAATAAGACACCAAGGTCCCGTTCACACAGAGCATTTGCTATGCTAAAGACATGGATGATAGGCGTATTTTCCAGGTGCAATCACATCGCAACATCTGGGAAGCATAGTGCACCCAAGGCTAACCCGTGGCCTCTCGCCAAAGATGTGGAGTAAAAAGACTACTACATACGATGTACTAGTTTCCAGAAAATGTGGGGCAAGGGCGGGCATCTGATCTCATTTCCGCTGGAATCCCATGGCATCCGACGCCCGTCCATGTCCTGTCGCAAACCAGATGTGTGTGTTTTTAGTCTCCACAGGATGCGCGCGAATGCCCAATGGCACATGCACAAATGTTGGTGAGGGGGGAATCCTTTTTTCCATGGAAGCAGCGTCTAGCGATTGCCAGTGTGATCATGCCATACCACTTCTTTGCCGTGCTGGAGAATAGATGTGTGATTGACACCTAATGGCCTAACCACGGGAACTCGATGGGACATGAGATTGGCCTGTCGTACTTTACTTTGCTCCGGGGCAAACAGCCACATTTCCCCACACATTTTCCAGCCCGTGTGACCGCACCCAAAAACATTTTATTGACTATTGCACTTTATTTGCATTGAATGATGCTTGAGATGAAGAGGACCAAGCAGTCTCTGCAACAGAGAAGAGAATGATGTCATTGATTATTCTTATTGGGAAGGACATGTATGTCCATGTGATTTCACAGAAATCTCTCTATATAATCTGTTTTGGGCATGGAATCTCCTGAAATTCCACATGCACCCACAACCTTTAGATCCGTGATCTGTCATTCAGAGGCTACTATCCTGGCTGCGTTGCCTGAGTCTCACCTCCAATATTCCAAACAGTTTGCTGTTCCTCCCCCCCAATAGCCAGTTGAAACACAGGGGTCATTTGCATATGCGGCCTGATTGGCCTTTGCCTTTAACATTCTAAACAGTTTGCTGCCGCTGTTGGGAGTCACTGAATGTGTCCTGAGGTAAAGTACATTTTCCCTTAAACGGTCACTGGAGTTGCCAAATTACATATCCCAATCTTCCCTTAAGCAGTCACTGGAATTGCCAATCTCCCTGTGGGGCCTGGAGATCTCCCAGAAGTCACCGTGTTCCCCAGCCACAGCACATCATTTCCCCTACAGAAAATTTTCCAGCTATTAAAACTGATGTCCAGATGACCAAGATCAGTTCTCCTGGAAACAATGGCTGCTTTGGCCAGTGGACTCTATGGCACTATACCCTGCTGAGGTCCCGGGCAATGGACTGTATTGAATTATACCCTGCTGAGGTCCCTCCGCACCCCAAACCCTGTTCTCTCCAGGCTCTACCCCTCAAATCTACAGGTATTTCCCAACCCAAAGTTGGCAACCCTGTAACTGACTATGGAATCGCTTTCCAGACCCTTGGAACCCAGAAGACATGGCATAGAAGGAGGTGCTTTTCTAAATTACCTGCCACTGCATAACCCCAAATCAACATAAGTCAGGGGTGGAGGAAACCATACCTGTTACTATGAGGCTGTCCTCCCATACTACCCACTTGGGTCAGCAAAATGAGAAGGATAAACATGGCTTGCCTCCCTCTATTTTCCCCTTCCCTCTGCCACCCAGCAGCCACAGCCGGGACACTCACCTGGAGCTTCCTTCTAGAGCTCGTTGTATTTCTTCCCACAACGGGCCTTACTCCTAGTGTATTAATGTGTATCAAACACTTGAAAAATTGAATTGTCTTTTCATAATTATATCACGGTTATTATTTATTTTTCATTCATCAACTTCCAGTTGTAGGCTGGAGATTTCCTGCTTTTACAATCGATCTCTGGTCCCTCCTGTCCTTCAACCACCGTACACCTTGTTTATTAATGTGTATCAAACACTTGAAAAATTGAATTGTCTTTTCATAATTATATCACGGTTATTATTTATTTTTCATTCATCAACTTCCAGTTGTAGGCTGGAGATTTCCTGCTTTTACAATCGATCTCTGGTCCCTCCTGTCCTTCAACCACACCCTCTCCAGGCTCTCCCCCCCCCCAAATCTCCAGGTATTTCTTAGTCCCTCCTCTACACAAACCCCATCCTTCCCAGGCTCCCCCATCAAGCCTATGGGAATTTCCCAAACTGGAGTTGGTAACCATAGGTTCTGCTCCTGCTCAGTCTGCTTGCCATCCCTGCAGCTCTATCCTCATGTCTTATTTGATTGTACTTTGAATACTGAAGAAGCTGTTAAGCCTCCTGCTAAAATAACTGCACCAGTGCCAGATGAAACAAAAGCAAGCATGATAATCATTTGTTT
>NW_015171724.1:16963-20005 GCF_001447785.1 Gekko japonicus
ATGGGCTTTGGTGTTCTTGGGCCAGCATTGCTGGTTACTTATTTTTCAAATAAATATGTTTTTTTCTAGAAAAGCTTACTAAAGAAAAAGGTAAGTGGGTTTCTTTTCACCTTTTCTGGTAGCTGAGAGGATATGACTTCCGTAGCAGAGTGGGGGTTTAACCCTGGGTCTCCTTCAGCCCCATAGCTAACAACGTTTTGCTGGGGGTGGCAGTGTTTTGCTTGTGGGGCCGGCCGTTATATGTCTGTGCAGAGCTGCTACACCATGCCTATACTTCTAAGTAATAACTAATAAATGAATAATGCAAGTGCCTTAAAAATGGCCAGAGTAATCCAGTTTTTAAAAATCAATGGAAATAGACCCCCCCCCCATTCTTACAGAAACTAAAGTGCTTAGTATATTAGTTTTCCAGCTCCTGATGGAGATGCCCAGAACTGAAACAAGAACCAGCCCACCCAACAGACACCCTCCCCAACAGTAAAATAACAACAGGGATATACTAAAAGGAATGACAGGATTTCCCATTGGAAACACTTGGAGAGATTTGAAGGCCCATTGGAAATAATGGGCACCAGGAGTGTCAATTGATTTGCATGTGTTCCATTGAAATACATCACAGTACAAGAAGAGTTGCAAAGAAAATGTGGAACGGATTTTCCATTAAGATCTCTGGAATGACAACCCCCAGAGTGGAATGACAGCCCCTGGGAATTGAATCTGTGTGCAGGGAATGTACCTGTCAGGCCAGTCCCAGCACAAAGATTCTGTTCCCAGGGGCTGTCATTCCAATCTGGGCGCTGTCATTCCAGTTCCAGAACATATCTACTACACCCAGGGGCTATTATTCCACCCTAGGAGCTGTCATTCCAGAGACCTTAACAGAAAACCCATTCCGCATTTTCTCTGCAACTCTTCTTTTGCTGTGATATATTCCAAAGAAGCCCAAGCCCCCTACCCTCCAAGCCCAAATAACTATAGCAACTTCCACAAGAACAACAACTTTTGTGTCTTTAGTACACCCCCCCCAGCCAATCTCACCGGCTTAGAGTGGGCGCGGGGGGGCTTGCAGGGCGAGCGGAGGCTACAGCCTCTGTCACCCGGCTTAGAGTGGGCGCGGGGGGGCTAGCAGGGCAAGTGGAGGCTACAGCCTCCATCGCCCGGCTTAGTGGGCGCAGGGGGGCTTGCAGGGTAAGCGGAGAAAGTGGCAGCTTGCAGGGCCCTCGCCGTCCTCGTCGTTGTCCTGCAATGAAAATTGCCTTGGGTAGCTCGTGAGGCGAATTTTGGCAGCAGTGGTGGTGTGGGTGGGACCGGGCTTCTTCTCCTTATTGGTGGACATACGGTAAGTAGCAGTTCCACCGTCCAAACACTAACGGTGCCACTATGGCTTTATATATAAGGGAGAGATATAGAAGAAGATGGAAATCTTATAATAGATGAGAACAGCCTGTGTCATTTCTGCATCTAGATTTTTCACCAGCACAATATGAAAAGCAGGACCTCTGAGAGGAAAGCTGCTACAGCCCCAAGTTCCATCCACGTAACTGTGGTTAGAATGGTTTTGATTTTGGGAAAGGTGGTTGAATGTAAAGTATCTCTTTTGCTGGACCTATCCTTCCTCAATTTTCCTGTGTTCCTGAGGCACTGATGCCAGAACAATCAGTGCACAGATGAGGACTTCACAAATGTGGTCCCACTCCCAGACTGACATCCAGCTCGCTAGGCACAGCTGGTGCATGGAGCTCTACCAAGCCAAAATGGGTTTTGGACTTCTTGGGCCAGCATTGTTGGTTGCTTATTTTTCAAACAAATGTAATTCCTTTTTTTCAGAAAGACTAGAGACAGAAAAAGGTGAGTTACTTGTGGCCTTTTACAGCATCATTTATTTACAACCACGGATTTTCCTAGGGTTCCCAACCTCCAGGTGGGGCCTTTAGGCCTCCAGGAATTATAATGAAACTCTACATTGCAGAGATCAGTTCCGCCCAAGGAAATGACTGCTTAGGAGGGTAGACTCTATGGTATTATACCCTGCTGAGTTACCTCCCGAACCCAAATTCGACTCTCTTAAGGTGCCACCCCCAAATCTCCAGGAATTTCCCAACCCTGATTTGGTAACCATAGGCTCTACCCCTGCTTACTTCACTCACCATCCCTGTAGCTCCCTATGCTCACCATATTTGATAGTACTTCAAATATTGCAAGAGCAGTTAAGCCTCCTGCTGCTGAAAGAGTTTCAGTAATATTGAATGAAGAAACATCTTGTTGGCAAGATGAAGGCAAAATTAGATTTATAACCACTGTCACATATCTGTACCCCTAATGGGGACTCAAAGTGGCTTACTTCCTTCTCCTCTCCTCCAGTTGATCCTCACAACAACTCTGTGAGTTAGATATGGCTGAGACAGAATGACTGACCCACTCCCAAGTTGACCTCCAACTTGCAAGGCAAAGGCCGATGCACAGAACTCTGCCAGAAACACAATGATTTTGGGACTTCTTGGGCAAGCATTGCTGGTTACTCTCTAAACAGAGCTAATTCTATTATATCTTTGTGTCTTTATTCTTTCCTTTATTCATAGAATTCTCAGATGCCCGTCGCTACAAAGGTAAGAGTAACCTTTTAAAAAAGAAATAGCAAAAAACAGGGAAACAACGTGGAGGTGGGGCAACTTCTGACATCTCTAGATAGCAAGCCATAAAGTTACAGCTGCAACCCTTTCAGTAGCTGCTAACTAAAAACCTCACTTCATATCTCACAACTGTCACTGTTACAAATTGAAGAAGCCTGTGTCCTTTCTGTGTTTAGATTGCAGCCAACCAACAGGTACACCATAAATAATTAAGACACCATTGATATTTTTTAAAAATCAGATTTGAGCAGATTTTTCAGATTCCACTGGTGCATAATGCAGATGTATACCAGAAGAATGAAATATAAGCCCCAAAGACTTACAGAACTGAACTTCCTCCAGAAGATGACCATCCATGAACCATCTGAACTTACCTCTACTATCAGAGAAGACCATGACTTAAATTTTAATT
>NW_015171725.1:0-11804 GCF_001447785.1 Gekko japonicus
TGTCCTCCTCCCCAGACGGTTGAATGCCTCCCCTTTCTGCACACGGACACCAATAGTCTCTTCAGTGTCTGAGCACGGAAGGGATGAGACATGAATAATTAAACCCCCCAGTTGTACAGCTCAGCACAGTATAAACACAATAACCGCCCTGGTTCCCCGCCAGACGTACTCATTGCCTTTGTCTCTGCAGACCTGGCCGGGTAAAACCTCCCAGTATCTATTTTCATCTGAAATGGAATGGATTGACCTTTGGGTCCAGTTCTTCTGCGTCGGAGCCTTTTCACTGCTGCCGCCTCCCATCCTCTGGCTTATTATGCTGGCAAGTCTCCGCCTGTCCTCGGAAACAGAGTTTTGGGACACAAGGCAGGCTGCCTGAGGAAGGGGAATGTAGGAGAAGATCTCCTTTTTCAACTCCTTTGGTGAACTGTTCCAGTGGATCCACCAATTATTAGTCACACCCTGAGCTGAGAGAGCTATCCAACTTTGTGGATCCGTTCAGCAAAGTCGCAATACTTAGCAGTCTTTGAAACTTCTTAATGATCCCTAGATCAATATTTCGTGTTCCCCGCAGTGGCTAACCAGGTGCCCTGAGGAAACCCACAACCAGGGAAGAACATGATAGCCCTGCCCTACTATTTCCCCGCAGAAACGTAATATTCAGAAGTATGCTGTCTCTGTATGCAGAGGTTCCGCTTAGCCATCATGGCAAACTGGCCTTTCCTCCACAAACTTCTAATGCAATCTTAGGATGCATTGTGTCCAGATCACAGGCGGTGGTAGTTCCGCTCTATTCTGCTATGGACAGGCCTCACCTGGAGTACTGTGTCCAGTTCTGGGCACCACATTTTAGGAAGGATGTTGACAAGCTTGAGCGTGTTCAGAAGAGGGCAACCAGGATGGTGAGAGGGTTGGAATCCAAGTCTTATGAGGAAAGGCTGAAAGAGTTGGGTACGTTTAGCCTGGGAAAGAGAAGGCTTAGAGGGGACATGATTGCAGTCTTCAGGTATTTGAAGGGCTGTCATGTAGAAGATGGAGCAGATCTATTCTCTCTTGCTCCGGATTGCAAGACTAGGTCTAATGGGTGGAAATGACAAGGGAGTCGATACCGGCTAAATATCAGGAGAAACTTCCTAACTGTAAGAGTGGTTGAGCAGTGGAACAGACTGCCTCGGGAGGTGGTGGATGCTCCTTTGCTGGACGTTTTAAAGTGGAGGCTGGACAACCATCTTTCGGGTATGTTGTAGGTATGTAGGGCTATCTTTTGGCTGTGCTCCTGCAGAGTGCAGGGGGTTGGACTAGATGACCTGCAAGGTCCCTTCCAACTCTAACATTCTATGATTCTCCTCTCAACATTTACATCTAGGGGTGCCAGTTCTGGGTTGGGAAATACCTAGAACTTTGTGGGGGGGGGAGCTTGGGGGGGGGTTGAAGAGAGGAGGGACCTCAGCAGGGTATATTGCCATAGAGTCCCCCTCCAAATCAGCCATTTTCTCCACAGGGTCTCGGTCACCTGGAGATCAATTGTAATAGTGGGAGATCTGCAGGTGCTGCCTGGAAGTTGGCAACCCCATCTGTACCCCTCTAAGTGAGTGATCCTCACCATATTTTGGGGCAGGGAATCCCACAAGATACTTAGGATGTGAAGAGGTTCTTTCTCTTTCCGAGCTCAGATCTGTCGCCCATCATCCTTGTAGGGTAAGGGAAAGGGAAAGGTTTCCCTTGCTCGAAAGCCAGTCGGATCCGACTCTAGGGGGCAGTGCTCATCTCCGTTTCCAAGCCGAAGAGCCTGCGCTGTCCGAAGCCATTTCCATGGTCATGTGGCCGGCATGACTAAATGCCGAGGTGCATGGAACACTGTTACCTTCCCGCTGAGATTGTACATATTTATCGACTTGCAACGTCTTGCTTTTGAACTGCTAGATTGGCAGGAGCCGGGGCTGGAGACAGGAGCTCACTCTGTCATGCGGCACTCGGGTCTCGAACTGCCGAACTACAGACCTTCCAGTCGGCAGCTCAGCGTCTTAACCTCCGAGCCACTGCACCGCCTTCTTGTAGGGCCGTCTCCCATTTTCAGGGTTCTCCTCATTGCTGCCCATGTCCTCCTCCCCAGACGGTTGAATGCCTCCCCTTTCTGCACACGGACACCAATAGTCTCTTCAGTGTCTGAGCACGGAAGGGATGAGACATGAATAATTAAACCCCCCAGTTGTACAGCTCAGCACAGTATAAACACAATAACCACCCTGGTTCCCCGCTGGACGTACTCATTGCCTTTGTCTCTGCAGACCTGGCCGGGTAAAACCTCCCAGTATCTATTTTCATCTGAAATGGAATGGATTGACCTTTGGGTCCAGTTCTTCTGCGTCGGAGCCTTTTCACTGCTGCCGCCTCCCATCCTCTGGCTTATTATGCTGGCAAGTCTCAGCCTGTCCTCGGAAACGGAGTTTTGGGACACAAGGCAGGCTGCCTGAGGAAGGGGAATGTAGGAGAAGATCTCCTTTTTCAACTCCTTTGGTGAACTGTTCCAGTGGATCCACCAATTATTAGTCACCCCCTTGTTTTCCCGCTAATAAATAGTCACCATTTCTAGCCCGTAGCTATGGCAAGGCGATTGGGGGCTCCGCCCCCTTCCTTAAAGGGCCAGCCCCCTTCCTTAAAGGGCCCCCCATTTCTTCCCAAAAGCATTTAAAGGAACCCTTTAAATGCTTTCGAGAAGAAGCAGGAGGTGGTGCACGCTCCCTTTCCCTCCCTCCTGCAAGATTTTAAAAGCCCTCCAGCTGATTGGCGGATCACATGCTCACCGCTGATCAGCTGAAAGGCCCTTTAAATCTTGCAGGAGGGGAGGGAGAGTCCCTTGTTTTCCCCGCTAATAAATAGTCACCTTTTCTAGCCCGTAGCTATGGGGAGGCTATCGGGGGCTCCGCCCCCTCCCTTAAAGGGCCAGCCACCTTCCTTAAAGGGCCCCCCATTTCTTCCCAAAAGCATTTAAAGGAACCCTTTAAATGCTTTCGAGAAGAAGCAGGAGGTGGTGCACGCTCCCTTTCCCTCCCTCCTGCAAGATTTTAAAAGCCCTCCAGCTGATTGGCGGATCACATGCTCACCGCTGATCAGCTGAAAGGCCCTTTAAATCTTGCAGGAGGGGAGGGAGAGGGGTGCAATTCTTTATGGCAGCTAATGGCAGCCCAACCAGAAAAAAAATTTGCCCCACAAGACACAAAGCCCTGGCTACGGGCTTGCACCATTTACAGAACATAAGAACATAAGAGATGCCAATGTTGGATCAGGCCAAAGGCCCAGTCCAACACTCTGTATCACACAGTGGCCAGAAATACCAGGTGCCATCAGGAGGTCCACCAGTGGGGCCAGGACATTAGACGCCCTCCCACTGTTGACCCCCCTCAAGCACCAAGATGACAGAGCATCCCTTGCCCCAGACTGAGAGTCCCTATCTATACCTTGTGGCTAATAGCCACTGATGGACCTCTGCTCCATATGCTTATCTAATTCCCTTTTGAAGCCGTCCATGCTTGTAGCCGCCACCACTTCCAGTGAATTCCAAGTGTTAATCACTCTTTGGGTGAAGAATTACTTCCTTTTATCCGTTCTAACCCGACCGCTCAGCAATTTCATGGAGTGCCCACGAGTTCTTGTATTGTGAGAAAGGGAGAAAAGTACCTCTTTCTCTACCTGCTCTTTCCCATGCATAATCTTATAAACCTCGATCATGTCACCCCTCAGTCGTCGTTTCTCCAAGCTAAAGAGCCCCAAGCGCCTTAACCTTTCCTCATAGGGAAAGTGTTCCAACCCCATTTATCATTCGAGTTGCCCTTTTCTGCACTTTTTCCAAAGCTATAATATCCGTTTTAAGGTGTGGTGACCAGAATTGCACACATTTCAAGTATTCAGTCACACACTTTAGCCCCGGTAATGCTGCATTACTGTTGGATGCCAGGCTGCAGACAAGAGAAACCGGGGCTTCTCTGAGGCCACCTAGTGGCTGAGCTGAGATCTGAACCAGGGATTCAGATGTGGGATCTCAGCCCCATCCATAAGATGCAAACCGCAGGCGCATGCAGCCTTAATTTGCCTGGGGGCCATGCAGGCATGGGAGAGAGTATTTAACCTTCCAACACAAATTGAATGAATGAATAAATAAATAAATAAATAATGCATCTACTTGGCTTTGCTCTTTGAAAAGGGCTCCCTGCTCTCTAATTATCATTTAAAGGAGGAGGGGGATTTATTTATTTTTAAATTTTATTTAATTCATTTATACCGCGATAGGAAACCCAAAGGGGCTCATCACTTAAGAACATACGAAGAGAGCCCTGCTGGATCAGACCAATAGCCCATCTAGTCCAGCATCCTGCCTCACGCAGTGGGCAACCAGTTCCTCTGGATGGCCAACAGCAGGGCACAGAGGCCGAGGCCTTCCCCTGATGTTGCCTCCTGGCTCTGGGATTCAGAGGCTCGGTGCCTCTGAAGGTGGAGGTTCCCCTCAGTCACTAGTAGCCATTGACATAGTTATCCTCCATGCATCTATCTAATCCCTTTTGAAAGCTGTTTATTCCTGTGGCCATCACTACATGCTCTGGCAGCAAATCCCACCTTTTTAATCACTCTCTGTATTTCCTTTTGTCCATCCTGAACCTGCTGCCCATCAGCTTCATTGGATGCCCTCAAGTTCTAGCAATTTGTAGGGGTTTTTTTGAAAGGAGGCTTCTTTTCATTTCCATAATGCTAATAGCATAACTGTGGAGCTGGCTTCAAATAGGGGGGAAAAAACCCCAAACCTTAGTGGAGGTTGAAGAGTTAAGCCCCTTCTCTCATGGCTCCAAGGCAAACTGAGGCTGCACAAGCCTGAAATTTACATTTGTCTCTTTGGGCTCACCGATCTTGACCTAGCTCAGTGCGCTAGTGATTCTCTTGACCTCTTGGGAGGGCAAGCAGGATGAGTATTTGGTGATGTGCTTTCAGCACATCTCAGCCACAGCGACGGAAATCACATGGACATTTTTTCCCCCTGTCTCAGAGGCTGATCCAAGAACAAGGTGAGATACTCTTTATAGCGATGGTAGGGATAAAGGGAAGAGGGTGGGGAGGAGAGAAAATGTGGAGGTGGGTTGTTTCAGCTGTGACCTTTCATGAGACATTTCATTAACCCTGCCTCCAAATAACCCTTTTCCATATCATCCTAGGTCTTTACTTGCTTCATAAAAAATGAAACCTGAGGAGGAGGAGGAGGAGGAGGAGGAGGAGGAGGAGTTGGGTTTATATCCCGCCCTTCACTACCCGAAGGGGGTCCCAGTGCAGCTTACCTTCCCTTTCTCTCCGGGTTAGTAGGTGGGGCAGAGAGAGCTCTGAGAGAACTTGTGACTGACCCAAGGTCACCCAGCTGGCTTCATGTGGAGGAATGGGGAATCAAACTCGGTTCTCCAGATTAGAGTCCTGCCACTCTTAACCACTGCCCCAAACTGGGCAAGACACAAATGGGTAGGTTTCCCAGCATAAAGGAACAAAGATTGGAGAACAAGTGTTGTGTAGTGGTTAGAGTTTTGGGCATAGAATCTGGGAGACCTGGGTTTAAATCCTCACTTTGCCGTGGAAGCTTGCTGGGTGACCTTGGGCCAGTCACACACTTTCAGCCTAACCTACCTCACAGGGTTGTTTTGAGGATAACGTGGAGAAGAGGGAAACCATGGAAACAATTTGGATCCCCATCGGGGAGAAAGGTGGGGTATGCAGAAAGTACATAAATTAGTAAATATCCTAGAGAGCCTGTCCAAAGAGCTCTGGAATTCTTCCCAAATGATGACCACCTCTCTTGAACGTGCTGCCATAGAAAGGAGCTTTGTAGATTCAATTTGGTGTGGAGAGCCAGTCTGGTGTAGTGGTTAGGGGCACAGACTCTAATCTGAGAGAATTGGGTTTGATTCCCCACTCCTCCACATGCAGCTACTGGTATGACCTTGGGTCAATTACAAGTTTTTCCAGAGTTGTTCTTTCAAGGGCAGTTCTCTCCGAGCTCTCTCAGGCCCCCCCCCACCTCAGAGGGTGTCTGTTGTGGGGAGGGGAAGGGAAAGGAGATTGTAAGCCACTCTGAGACTCCTTCGGGTAGTGAAGGGTGGGGTATAAATCCAATCTCCTCCTCCTCCTCCCTTCTTCCTCCTCCTCCTCCTCCTCCTCCTCTTCTGTATGACCACCCTCTCTTGAAGGTGCTGCCCTAGGAAGGAGCTGTGTAGATCACTTCCCCACCCCCAGTCCAGTTCTGCTGTTACTCTAGGGCGGTGTGTGCGCCAGTAAACACTGTCAGAGTTTTGCAGGCAGGAGAGATCAGGTCTTCTCTTCGTCCCCCGCCAAATGCCGCAGCTTTCCAATGACTTATTTCAGAGCAGTCAATGGGGCTTTCCTCAAAGAAGTGGCATAAAGACGGCATTCCAAGTTTTATAGGTCAATTTATTGCATTTTCCCAAGGCTTGTGGGCAGACAGCTTGAGGGAGAAGATAAATGGATGACTTTCAGATGCATCCTCTCCACCGGGATGGATGTGACTGGCATGGCGAGACTCAGTTTGCCATCCTAGGTGCCCTTTCTTGGGAATAAATCCCTTTGAACTCATTTGGACTTCCGAAGGTGGCACGGAGTGGGGCAGACCCGATGGGCATTTTGATACATGAGATTTCAGCTGCAGACAGACCATGCTTTTAGAAAAGATCTGAATAGGGAAAGGCCTCGCTTCCCGTGTTGTACCCATTTCCCGCCGTTGCCTCTGGTTAAACAGGTTTCCCCCAGTTTATGCAGTCATAGAGAAACCATCAAAACCTGTTTGTTTGAGTATTTATTTAGTAGATAAAAGTGGCCTGAATGTGCACAACGTCTATAATTGCCTTTCTTTCGACCTGCCATCCAACTCTTTAGAGAAATGAAGTTCTGCCTCTGTCTTTAACATACCACTGTTCTTTACGACTATCTCATTATTGTACACAAAGTGAGGGGAGGAGAGGCATTTGTCATGCAAATGAGTATCCTGGCATCACCGTTCTATCACGATGCAGATTGGAATAAAAGGCGTTTGAAACCCCATGAGTGGAAACACTGGGGAAAAATGCAAAAGAAAGGCTAGTTCCTCAAAGCTAAGGAGGAAAGCAAAGAAAATTAAGCACTGGTTGAATGGAGGAAAAGACTAGGGAAGACAGGGATGGGATGTATCAGAGGTATAGCATCGAACAGCAAGGTATCAGAGCCCCACTGTACACCAGATAGGTCAGGTTGCACCTGGAGTACTGTGTGCAGTTCTGGAGACCTCACTTCAACAAGATAACAGATAAAAGGAAGTCCTTCTTCACCCAAAGAGTGATTAACACATGGAATTCACTGCCACAGGAAGTGGTGGCGGCTACAAGCATGGACTGCTTCAAAAGGGAATTAGATAAGCATCCGGAGCAGAGGTCCATCAGTGGCTATTAGCCACAAGGTATAGATAGGGACTCCGAGGCAAGTGATGCTCTGTCTTCTTGGTGCTTGGGGGGGGGGGTAAACAGTGGGAGGGCTTCTGGTGTCCTGGCCCCACTGCTAGACCTCCTGATGGCACCTGGTATTTTTGGCCACTGTGTGACAGAGTATTGGACTAGATGGGCCATTGGCCTGATCCAACATTGGCTTCTCTTATGTTCTTAAGGATGTGGACAAGGATGACCGGGCCCTGGAAACCAAGCCCTATGAGGAGAGGTGGAGGGACTTCTTCACCCAAAGAGTGATTAACACATGGAATTCACTGCCACAGGAAGTGGTGGCGGCTACAAGCATGGACTGCTTCAAAAGGGAATTAGATAAGCATCAGTGTTCCCTCTAAGCTGAGTTAGTGTGAGCTAGCTCACAGTTTTTTAGCCTCCAGCTCACACATTTTTGTCAGGATTGTTCTCTTTAAATAATTGAAAGGCTGTCAATTAGATGAGGGCATGGAGTTGTTGGCAGCAGAGGATAGGACTTGCAATCATGGATTTAATTTACGGGTGGAGGTACCATCTGGATATTAGGATTATTATTTTTTTGCAATAAGAATAGTTTGGTAGTGGAATGGGCTACCTGGGGAGGTGGTGAGATCCCCCTCACCAGCAGTCTTCAAGCAGGGGCTGGACAAATGCTAGTCAGCAGGCTCGGAGCTACAGTGGGCTTTAGGGGCTCCACCCCCTTTCTTAAAGGGACAGCCCCACAGGAATTTCTCCTGTAAATGCATTTTTCAATATTTTTAAAAGGCATGCAGTCCTTTAAGCAGAGTGGGGTGCTGTAGTTGACTAATTTCTGCACTGAGCAAGGGGGTTGGAGTAGGTGACCTCTAGGATCCCTTCTAACTCTGTGTCAAGAAAGTGGTCTCCTTGAAGAGATTTTTTCTGCTTAAGTGTTAGCTTTCTTGACTATAGGAGTCATCAGCCCCACCTGCCGGCTTGATCTCAGAATTGTTGCCTTGGCTGGCAGAAGTGATTAACTTGCATCAGTGGAGAACTTTAATCTAAAGAGCCGGTTTGGTGTAGTGGTTAAGTGTGCGGACTCTAATCTGGGAGAACCGGATTTGATTCCCCACCCCTCTGCTTGCACCTGGCTGGATGACCTTGGGCAAGCCATAGTTCTGATAAGAGCTGTCCTTGAAAAAGAGCAGTTTCTGTCAAGAGCTCTCTCAACCCCACGTACCTCTCAGGGTGTCTGTTGTGGGGAGGGGAAGGGAAAGGAGTTTGTAAGCCACTCTGAGACACCTTTGGGTAGTGAAGGGCGGGGTATAAATCCAATCTCTTCTCTTCTTCTTCTTCTCTGAAAGGCCTGAAGCATCGCCTAAGTATTTACATGACACATCATGTGGCACAGAAATTACATAAAGAGGATCCTACTTGCAATAAGCTAAATGCAGCAGTATTTGACCACAGTCCTTAATCATTTATCCAAGCAAGTTTCATAGTTCTGATAAGAGCTGTTCTTGAAAAAAGAGCAGTTTCTGTCAAGAGCTCTCTCAGCCCCACCTACCTCACAGGGGCTCTGTTGTGGGGAGGGGAAGGGAAAGGAGTTTGTAAGCCGCTCTGGGACACCTTTGGGTAGCGAAGGGCGGGGTATAAATCCAATCTCCTCCTCTTCTTCTCTTCTAAAGTGGTTGACAGCTTGCAGTTTAGAGATCTCTCCTGGTCACAGCTTTCTATTGGCTAAATGGTTTTTCTTTCTGCACTGAGGACTTCAGCCCCACCAGACTAAAAAGTGCCCCACAAGCCTGACAATCCTGGCTATGGGCCTGCTTGTCAGGGATACTTTAGGGGGTTGGACTAGTTGGCCACTGTGGCCCCTTCCGTAATTCTACAATGAAGTCAAAAAGAGGAGAGAGCTGCTGAACAGAGGCAGTATGTGATTCGTGAGTCTCTGTCCATGGTGCTGAAGAAGCCAAAGTGTGTTTTTTTACCTATGCCTTGCTTGGGATTTTAGCAGTCACTCTCCCAAAATGACCCTCAGGTTTCTCCTTATGCAGATGCTAACCAGACCCTCATAGGAAGCGGAAGAGGAGGAGGAGGAGATTGGATTCATATCCCGTAGGCTCACAAGGCATTCCGCGAATGTAATTCTGGTGGACTCTACCATCAACACTGTCGATTTTTATGCCGAAAGTGTTAGTTTTGCTAACTGTGTGTTGAGTTTTTAATTGGGTTTTATTGAGATTATGGTTTTATTACTGTTATTGTGTTTTATGTTGTTAACTACCCTGAGCCCCATTCTGGGGGAAGGGCAGGATAAAAATCTAATAAAATAAATAAATAAAATAAACACCCCGCCCTTCACTACCCAAGAGAGTCTCAGAGCGGCTTACAAAATCCTTTCCCTTCCCCTCCCCACAGCAGACACCCTGTGAGGTAGGTGGGGCTGGGAGAGCTCTGACAAGAACTGCTCTTTTTCAAGGACAGCTGTGCCAGAACTGTGGCTTGCCCAAGGTCATCCAGCAGGTGTGACTCGAGGAGTGGGGAATCAAACCCCGTTCTCCCAGATTAGAGTCTGGGAGAGTGCACTTAACCACTACACAAAACTGGTGACCAAGAATGATGAGATTTTTTTTTTATTATGCTAAACATTAGCTTGAGAGAAGAGTTCACTTCTTTAGAGCTGCTGTTATTACATACAGTACTGTGCATACCGTTGGAATCTTGGGAGGGGTCAGGCCACCTGGACAACAACATGTAAGAGGGTCTCAAAAGGAAGTCCTCATTCCCATTATCTGTACCGTCTCCATTCAGAGCCTATGAGTCACTCCATGGAGATATATCCCCCCCTCCAACCCAGCTTATTGTCAAACCTTCTTGTTGCCCCCCCCCAGCTAGGACTCTTACTTTCCTCATAGCTTCTGCCAGAAACCTACCAAGCAGGCTAATGTTTTATTAATAATGTCTGGCATGCTCTCTTGACAATGAATATTGTTTCTCAAATGTCCCATTTTTAGTGCACTCTTTCAAAATGCAAGAAGCCCACCAGGATCCCAGATGGCCCTTAAAATACGTGTTTGTGCGGCGCATCATTTTTTCCCCTTCTCTCTCAGTCATTAGGAGCATCGGGATGCTTCCAAATTTTCCCCTCCTCCGCATTTTTCTCCGGACTGGGGAGTTACAAATTACCTGCCTCTTGTTTCCAAACTGGAAGCGATGCATTAGAGAGATTCTGTGGTTCCATTTTTTAAAAATAATTCCAAATTTTGTGCAGAGCTGTATGCTATACATGCACATTTTGTCTCCTTTTTTTTTTTGTTCATTTGGGACATTCGTGTCTTTACCCAAGTCCATTATTGATGTATGTGTGTTGGTTGATAAAGCAGTTTTGTATAGTATACATTAATGTTTGTTGTTTTATTCAAGCATGGTCTTGAGACATAAATTCTATGCCTCCTGAGCCACACAGCAGCACCCTTTTGGCACATGTGAAGATGGGGGGGGGGAGAAACTGCTCATCCATGTTCTAGTATCCATGCAGCTATACTACTGTAACAGGCCTCATGTGGGACTGCTCTTGAAGACAACAAAGTGGTGATCAGCATTTCCCTGGGCATGTAAGAAAGGGCCACAAGAACTAAGCACTTCCTGCCCTCCCTCTCATGATCTGCCTAAGTTCACACAATCAGCATTGCTGTCAGATGGCCATCTAGCCTCTGTCTGAAAACCTCCAAAGGAGAGGCCCCCCCCCTTAGGAAGCCTGTTTTACTGAGGAACTGCTCTAACTGTCAGGAAGTTCTTCCTCATGTTTAGCCAAAAAGTCGTCTGATTTAATTTTAACCTGTTAGTTCTGGTCTGACCTTCTGGGGCAACAGTAAACAATGCTGCACCATCCTTGGTTCCGGTTACGGCGAGGCGAATGGCGGTCGCACTCTCAGGACGCTCCTGGAGGCGATATGCCCATGCGCGGTTGGGGGGGGGGGCTCCGCTTGAGTGGAGAACCTAAGGAGCCTTAGTTTAAAGGCTCCGAACCGGGGCGCACCGGGGAGCTGCCTCTTTGCCGACCTAACGGTCAGGAAATTGAGGCTTTCCCCATGCCCCAAAGGCCCCGTCACGTTGTGCCCTGATGGGACTAGTCATGCCACCGGACCCACCGGAGTGATGGAGCGATGAAACGCATACAAGAGACAGGAAAAATGCTGAAAACCGTGAGTGGATGATCGAAAAACTGTAAAAGTCTTTAATTCCCCCCGAAGAAAGTGCAGGAGGTGGGCGGGCAACACCCCCCATAATAAAATGGGACTTTGTTTAAGCATGAGAAAAAGGGGGGGGTGAAAATCTAAAGCAGTAAAGTTA
>NW_015171725.1:11988-19909 GCF_001447785.1 Gekko japonicus
TGGTAGTGGCGGCTCCTACTCATACGCCTGGTGGAAGAGCTCTGTCTTGCAGGCCCTGCGGAACTGCACAAGGTCCCGCAGGGCCCGGATCTCCTCCGGGAGCTCGTTCCACCAGGTAGGAGCCACCACCGAGAAAGCCCTGGCCCTGGTGGTGGCCAGCCTGGCCTCTTTGGGGCCTGGCATTGCCAGGAGGCGTTGCATCCTGGACCGAAGTGCTCTTGGGGGAACATATGAGGAAAGGCGGTCCCTCAGGTAAGCTGGACCCAGACCATGTAGGTTTTTAGAGTTGTGTTTGAGTTGTTGAATAAAGCTGAATCTTTGCTGAATCACTCTCCGACTCCTTTGTTAAGTGAGTGACTTAACAAAAAGCATCTGCTTTGCGTGCAGAAGGTCCCAGGTTCACACACACCCCGCCCAGCATCTCCATTTAAAAGGACCACGCAGTAGGTGATGTGAAAGACCTCAGGCTGAGACCTTGGAGAGCTGCCAGTCTGAGTAGACAATACTGACATTGCTGGACCAAGGCTCTGATTTAGTATAAGGCACCTTCATGTGTATTCAGGTGTATTGGGGTATAATGCCATTCAGTCAACCTTCCGAAGTGGCCACTCACTCCATGTGAAGTGTTCTCTGTCATGAGAACAGAAGAGAACATAAGAGAAGACATGTTAGATCGGGCCAATGGCCCACTCAGTCTAGCACTCTGTGTCACACAGTGGCCAAAACCCAGGTGTCATCAGGAGGTCCCCCAGTGTTTTGGCCACTTTGTGACACAGAGTGTTGGACTGGATGGGCCACTGGCCTGATCCTACATGGCATCTTTTCTGTTCTCTTATGTTTTGTAATCCCAGGAGTTCTCCAGCCATCACCTGGAGGTTGGAAACCCTAGTGACCAAGATTGTTTCAGTACCACCACCAGGCCCAAAACCAGAATGGAGCCAGTTTGGTGTAGTGGTTAAGTGCTCGGACTCTAATCTGGGAGATACCTGAGTCACCCTCCTGTCCATATCTCAGTGCAGGTCATCCACTAGGGTGACCAATCAGGTTGCTTGCCAGCTTTGGGCTGGGAAATACCTGGAGATTTGGGGAGGTGGAGTCTGTGGAGGGTGGTAGTTGGGGAGGGGAGGGATTTCACTGGGGGGGACTGTGACTCAGTGGAAAATTGTAATGTATTCAATAAGCTGCCATTGAATGCATAATGTGTGATGAAAACATCTAATTGAAATGTCATGTTAAGCTTCGTCGTCCAAATAAAAGTGCACCGAGGGTCTGTGGCTGCTAATGGAACAGGTTGCCTTCTGCTGGGATTAACAGGCCTTTGTATCTTGTGAACAGGGCCTTCTCTTTGAAGCCTGCTGCTTTCCATTAGATTGACTCCCCTCCTTAAACAAATGAAGCCAGTCATCAGTGCACCAGTGATTTAATACTCTTGCAGCCTGAGTATGCGAGACAGCATCTACATTCTCTTCAATTCTCTCCAAGGTTTCCAATAAACACCGCGCACATGCCAGTAAAATGCTCCCTTAATTAAGCAGCGAAGTTACGGCCATAAAGCCCGCTGTTACGAAGACCCATATAAAACTGGGCACGATCCGGACAATGTTAAGGGTAGCAAGCAGGTTGCATAAGAGTTTCACATGGGCTTTGCTCTCCTGTTGAAAACGGTGAGACCGAAGTGGTTAGGGTGTCAGAATAGGATCTGGGCTGGGTTGCCAACTCTGGGTTCCGAAATACCTGGAGGTTTCAGGGTGGAGCCCGGGAGGGTGGGATTTAGGGAAGGGGGGGACCTCAGTAGGTTATCATGCCATGCAGTCCGTCTTCCAAAGCAGACATTTTCTGTAGAAGGAGTGGAATGAATGTTTTAATTCTGGGGAAATCTCCAGCCCCCAGGTGGAGATTGGGAAGCCCAGATCTGGAAGACTCCAGTTCAGATCTCTACTCCATCATGGAAGCTGGCTGGCTGACCTTGGGCCAGTCACATTCTCTCAGCCTAACCTACCTCACAGGGTTGTTGTGAGCATAAAACAGAGGAAGGGAGGATGTTGTACGCCGCTTTGGTTCCCCATTCAGGAGAAGAATGGGGTACACACAGGGCTTGATTTTCTGGGGGAACATCCCGGAACAGAGTTCCAGAACCTCTCCAGCAAAATTCTTTTTAACATGTTTAAAAGTTTGTGAGGTTTCAATATACAGATTAAAAACTTCACTTCCCTCTTGAGAGCTCCGACACCTCTTTTTCTGGAGACACGTGAAGTAAATAAATAGATAGATACACAAAGAAACCGTGCAATCCTAAACAGAGTTACACCCTTCGAATCCATTGAAGTCAACAGGCTTCGAAAGGTATAAGTCTGCTTTGGATGGCACTGTACATTTGGCTGGATCACCTGTACGGTAGTGAGGTCACTTGGCTTTTTGGACCAGTTGTGCTTCACAGCTATTAAGCAGCATATTTCTGAACCACAGATGTCATGTTGAAAACAAGAGGACCCTCATAATGTGCGAATGACGGTCTGGATGTAGGGCTGCCAACCATCAGATGATGAAGAAGAAGGGATTGGATTTATACTCTGTACTTCACTCAGAGACTCAGAGCAGCTTGCAATCTTCTTCCCGTTTGGTGTAGCGATTACGAGTGCGGACTCTAATCTGAGTGAACCCGGTTCGAGTCGCCACTCCTCCACATGCAGCTGCCAGCGTAACCTTGAGTCAGTCAAAAGTTCTCTCAGAGCTGTTCTCTCAAGAGCAGTTCTGGAAAGAGCTCTCTCGGCCCCACCTACCTCTCAGGGTGTCTGTTGTGGGGAGGGGAGGGGAAAGGCGATTGTAAGTAAGCCACCCTGAGACTCCTTTGGGTGGTGAAGAGTGGGGTATAAATCCAGTCTCCTCCTCCTCCTCCTCCTCCCCCATCTTCCTCCCTTCCCCTCCCCACAACAGACACCCTGGGAGGTAGGTGGGGCTGAGAGAGCTCTGAGAGAACTGCCCTTGAGAGAACAGCTCTGAGAGAACTGGGACTGACTCAAGGTCCCCCAGCAGCTGCTTGTGGAGGAGTGGGGAATCAAACCGTGTTCTCCAGATTAGAGTCCGCTGCTCTTATCCACTACACTAATCCGGCTTCCTTCTGGAATTACACCTTATTTCCAGACTATCGAGATCACTTCCATGGGAGAAAATGGCAACTTAGGAGGGCAGGCTCTGTGGTATACCATAAAATCTAGGAGAAACGGAAGTCCTAGAGTAACCCCACATCCTCCTAAGCTTCTTTCCTTCCCCAAACTCCCCTTCCCCCAGGCACAGCCCCCAACCTCCAGGAATCACCCAAACCAGAGTTGGTAATCCCATCTGGACATCTTGTTTGCTGTGGGCGTCAGGAGTAGATGACACAAGAACTTTCTGGGTCGGGTAGCCAAAGAAATCATGGTATAATATCAGGGGTCATTTTGTAGAAAAAGAGGTGCAGGAGCTCAACATAACTTGTTTGCATATGCCACACCCCCTGACATCACCGGAAGTGTGTCAGAAGGCAACACCCACTGCTCAGGCTCCATTGGACTGTTTTGGATTGCTAACTATTGGGGGGGGGCATGCAGATCTGCCCTCACAGAGGAGGGAGAGCTTGTACCTGAAGGTGGGGGGGGCTCTGCAATTTCCCTGGTTGCTTCTTGCTTCTCGTGGCCTGACTGAGGGCTGCTGGGAGCAGGGGGCAGGGCTTGATGCATGTGCCACACCCCCTGGGCTCCTTACTGCCGGAGCTCCGCTCCTGTGCGCTCCCGTAGGAAATGACCCCTGTATAATATTGCCCAGACATCGAGGACTGCAAGCTGCATCTCCGTATGGCACACGTTTGTAGTGGGGAGCTGGTGGGAGAAGGCCAGAGACCTTTGCTCACCTGCACCATGGTCCTGAACAGACTCAGACCCCCTTGCCTCTCTCCTGTTAGGGCAAGCCAGCTGTCAGATAGCAAGGGCGGCCTCATTATGCTTTTTCCCACCTTCATTCATGCCCTGCTGCAAGGCTGGGGCTGCTGCAGCACTAGCACAAGACACTACAGCTGGACAGCTGAATACCAGAGCACAGGTTTCGTGTTCGGCATTGTGCAAATCCCGCCCTCCCAGGGAAGGGTCTAGTGGCAGAGAACGACTCAGACGGAGGAGCGCCATTGGCCTTGAATAGCCACCTGCTCCCGAAGAACACAGGTTCTTGTTTTACAGCATTTGTCTGACAAAAAGCAGTACAGTTGTCTTACATTAAGTAGAACAGTTCCTCTCCTGATTGTTGTGCAGGCGACAAGCGGCATGAACAGCCGGGGGATTTCCCACGCTGGATTTTTGATGCAGCTCAGCATCTTCACTGCATCGGTTCCCCCCCCCCTTACAGAGAGTGTCTTTTGGCTGTTCTCATGCTCCCCCCACCTTTTTCCTAAGTTTCTCTCATGGTGTTGCAGACCACCTCAGAAATGGGTTGGGGAAAAACGCAGGGGAAACTTGCAGAAAAATTGGGAGAGGGGTGACCAGCAAACGATACTGTGTGTAAGGAAAGAAGAAGAAGAGATTGGATCTATACCCCATGCCCTTCACTCCCCAAAGGTGTCTCAGAGCGGCTTACAAACTCCTTTCCCTTCCCCTCCCCACAACAGACACCCTTATGAGGTAGGTGGGGCTGAGAGAGCTCTGACAGCAACTGCTCTTTTTCAAGGACAGCTCTTATCAGAACTTTGGCTTGCCCAAGGTCATCCAGCCAGATGCAAGTGGAGGAGTGGGGAATCAAACCTGGTTCTCCCCTGATTAGAGTCCGCGCACTTAACTACTGCTAACCAGAACTATCTACAATTTTTCAAAATGTAGCAGCACGATAGTTTTAGAAAGATGTTTTAAGGAGAAGCTTGCCTTTTTTAAAAAAAAACTATTAACTCTGCTGCATGTGTGTCTGCGTTAAATCCTCTCAAGTCACTTTTGTTAAAATTTATTTTCCAGTTCTTGAGTACTTTGCTTCTCTAAAGGAATGTGAATCTATTCTTGAAACAATTAACATTGTGTATTAGTTTGATTGACCTTTGTTAGTTCTAAATATATACACGTTACATGCTCCCTCCCTCAAAGTAGTTTATTTTAATATATATATTACCGTTACAATTGTTTATTTGTAACCGATCATTGTTATCACTTCTTTGTTATGCTGACCCTATGAATTAATGTTCTCCAAAACGTCCTCTCATTAACAGCCTTGCTCTGGCCTTGCAAACTGAGGGCCCCCATGGCTTCCATCTCCTGCCGCGTCTTCCTCTTTTCCTGCTGCCTTTCATTGTTCCTAGCAGTGGTGGCGAACCTATGGCACAGGTGCCAGAGGTGGCACTCAGAGCCCTCTCTGTGGGCATGCGTGCCATCGCCCCAGCCAGGCCCAGACCATCATTACAGTGTCGAATTCTCTGCCAAATAATTTTAAGTAAATGAAAGCATTTGGGTTGCTTTCCTTACTTTGTTTGGATCCTCTTAAGTTAATGTAAAAATAAAGTTTCTAAAGTAAAACTTCAGTATTCAGGTTAAATTGTCGTGTTGGCACTTTGCGATAAATAAGTGGGTTTTGGGTCGCAGTTTGGGCACTCGGTCTCTAAAAGGTTTGCCATCACTGTCCTAGCACGATTGTCTTTTCTCTTCTCAGAATGTGACCAAAGTACGATAGCCTCAGTGAGTCATTTTAGCTTCTAGGGAGAGTTCAGGCTAATCCCTAAAAATGTGTGGTGAAATGTCTCAGGCATCTCACATACGACAGCTGGGATTTTCATATACCTGTCAGGTTCCACAGCCAACAACGGAGTACACGCTTGTCAGAAAGGTTATACTTTATTGCAGAGCTATAGAGGCAGTAACATGGTCACTGTTAAGAATGGCGACGTTTCTACAAGCATAATGGGATATAGGGTATTCGTATGCACACATTCCTCATCCATAGGCCAATTGCGCGGGAGAAGGGGCCTCAGGCTGTTAGAGCCAAAGCTAGGAATCGAAAGCGATCCTACGACTACACGATGCTCAGACACTACAATCTCCAAGGTCATTGATAATAAAGCACGGGAGAAAGGGCCTCAGGCCGTTAGAGCCAAAGCTAGGAATCAAAAGCGATCCTACGGCTACACGATGCCCAGACACTACAATCTCCAAGGTCATTGATAATAAAGCACTACAGAAGCAAAGAAGGAATGCGGCAGCTGGTACACAGGTCAAGCAAATGAACCCCAGCCCATAAACATCATGTCAGCGTAGCTGACAACACCTGATATATACCTCTGGATTTGCATTTTGTCCATGCTCAGAGGCAATATCGAGTCCGTCCATGCCTTGTTAAGGGCCTGAAGAGCAATCCATTTAAGGCTGATAGAAGGTCACTTGATTTGGAAATTAGAAACCCTCCGAGCTCCTCTGAGGTAAACCGGTTCTATAGATTAATCAGTCACTTCTCCAGGGACAAAAGGAGTCTGAAGAACATGATCGACTTTGGGATGAAAAATGATTTTCTTTCCTGATAGCAGAATCTTTAGGAAAGGCTCTAGAGATTCTCAGAATAACAAAAGGAGGGTCAAAGGGCATGTTTCCCTCAGGCCTCCTTTTGACAGAAGAGCTGGAATTAATGAGGAGGAGGAGGAGGGAATGAGACGGACAGTCTCTCATGAACTGGACATTACATAGGTGGAATTCTCATGTACTACTTAAACTTCTTTTCAGACCCTTTCCCCTAGGGTTGCCAACCTCAAGATGGGGCCTGGAGATATCCAGACAACAGAGATTAGTTCCCCTGGAGAAAATGGCTGCTTTCTTCTGGATCTGGATACATGACATATTGCAAAAAATATTTAAAAATAATGTACCGTTTGTACCAGAACTTTTTTAAAACTCAATATGCTTCCAGAAAAATGTAAAAAAACAGGACTCTGATCTTATTCTACCCATAGTTACGGCCGCTAGGATATTGTATGCGAGTTATTGGAGAAGAGAGGAGATACCAACAAAAGAAGAACTAATAAACAAATTACTGGAAGTTGCCGAAATGGACAAATTAACTTTAATATTGAAAGGACAATATTCTGGTCACCACACCTTAAAAAGGATATTATAGCTTTGGAAAAAGTGCAGAAAAGAGCAACTCGAATGATAAAAGGGTTGGAACACTTTCCCTATGAGGAAAGGTTAAGGCGCTTAGGGCTCTTTAGCTTGGAGAAAAGACGACTGAGGGGTGACATGATCGAGGTTTATAAGATTATGCATGGGAAAGAGCAGGTAAAGAAAGAGGTACTTTTCTCCCTTTCTCACAATACAAGAACCCGTGGGCACTCCATGAAATTGCTGAGCGGTCGGGTTAGAACGGATAAAAGGAAGTACTTATTCACCCAAAGAGTGATTAACACATGGAATTCACTGCCACAGGAAGTGGTGGGTGCTACAAGCATGGACAGCTTCAAAAGGGAATTAGATAAGCATATGGAGCAGAGGTCCATCAGTGGCTATTAGCCACAAGGTATAGCTAGGGGCTCTGGGGCAAGTGATGCTCTGTCTTCTTGGTGCTTGGGGGGGGGTCAACAGTGGGAGGGCTTCTAATGTCCTGGCCCCACTGCTGGACCTCCTGATGGCACTGGTATTTCTGGCCACTGTGTGACACAGAGTGTTGGACTGGATGGGCCTTTGGCCTGATCCAACATTGGCATCTCTTATGTTCTTATGTTCTTAAGACAAATTTGAAGAAAAATGGTCAAGACTCTATCACTGGTTCGAAGAACTGAATTATTGAAATATGATATAACCAAAATAGAGCTTAATAAGAATATATTAAATATTGTGCAAAGTTTGGATAGTGTCATACGGCGTAGAAATAAGCTTTATGATTTGAGATGTACGGACAACAAGTTCTTTACTCAAAGTCTGAAGGGATGCTC
>NW_015171726.1:0-1536 GCF_001447785.1 Gekko japonicus
CTTCTTCTTCTTCTTCTGAACCCAGGTCTTCCAGTTCAGACTCTGCCACCGAAGGCCAAATTAGACATGAGGGAGGCCACAAGGCCAGTCATTGGCCACCAATTCCATTTTAGAGGAGAGTGTTGCCATTTAAAAATTGCCACAAGGAACCCATCCTGATCGGTCCCACGGCACAGTGACAACAGGCGATCTTGTGCCCCCTGTCTGCACTTTTAAAGTGCGAAACAGCCACGTTTGGGGGCTCTAAACGGCACGGGGGGTGCACAAAATCTACTGTTGCCTCAGGCCCTGTCAGGCTCGGGCCTTGTTGCCGATGTTTAAATGCCGACGTTCTCCTCTAAAATTGTGTCGGTGGCCACCATCTCGTCTAGGTTGCTACACCACACTGGCTCTCTAAATGGGTTTTTAAAAAATAAGCTTTAAACTGGACAGAAGTGGGACTGGAGGGAGCTCAGTTTTTTAATCTTTCAAGGTTTTTTTGGTCCTGATGTACTGCTACCACACGTAATGAAAAAGACAAAAACACTGCCCCCCTGGCCTAGCACAGGCCTAGCCTTTCCTAATGAACCGGCTTGTTCTCTGGTGTGTCCTTTGTTATCTTTTGAAGGTTTCGTTCATACACAAAAGTCATCTACGTTTAATCGATTTATCAGTCAGAGGATGGTTGATCAACGAGATTTTCTTTTAATCTGCTGGCTAACCCCACTGTTCGGCACTTTCAGTTCTAAATTCAGCTTCCCTTCCCAGCCTCTAATTAACTTCTCTCAAAATACATTATAGCCCACCCCCACCACCAGGAACAAACTCCAGTTTGCTCACATTCATTCATAGCTGGTGGTTTCCCGCACTGCCTCACTTCAACTGGCTAATCAAAGGTTTTCGCCCACCTAATGTTTCACTTTAAATGATGTTGTTATTACACATTCATGCTCTCTTTTGGGCCTTCGGAGAAGCACGGAGCGTGAAATGAGAATACGGAGAAATGGATGAAATTAAAAAGGAGGTGCGATGCTGTTATTTGTGGAATACTAACTGGAGGACAAAGCCGTGGTCTATCTGCCTTATACTGAATCAGACCCTCGGCCCATCAAAGTCAGTATTATCGACTCACACTGGCCAGTAGCCCTCCAAGGTCTCAGGCAGAGGTCTTTCACATCACCTACTGCCAGATCTTCTAATTGGAGATGCCGGGGATTGAACCTGGGACCTTCTGCATGCCAAGCAGATGATCTACCAATGAGTCACATCCCTCTCCCCACCAAAAGCAAACACATGGAACTTCCTTATACTGAATCAGGCCCTTGGTCCATCAAGATCAGTATTGTCTACTCAGACTGGCAGCGGCTCTCCAGGGTCTCAGGTAGGAGTCTTTCACATCACCTACTACCTGATTCTCAACTGGAGATGCCAAGGATTAAACCTAGGACCCTCTGCATGTCAAAGAGATGTTCCACCACTGAGCCACAGGCCCTCTCCATTTAGTACATTTTTATCCTGGCTTTCCTCCAAGGAGCTCGTAGAAGTGTATTGTTGTTC
>NW_015171726.1:3911-11484 GCF_001447785.1 Gekko japonicus
CCACTTTGGCGGGTAGCCAGTTTGGTGCAGTGGTTAGAAGTGCAGACTCTAATCTGGGAGAGCTGGGTTTGATTCCCTGCTCCTCCACATGCAGCTGCTGGTGTGACCTTGGGTCAGTCACAAGTTCTCTCAGAGCTGTTCTCTCAAGAGCAGTTCTCTCAGGGCTCTCTTAGCCCCAACTTCTTCACAGGGTGTCTGTTGTGGGGAGGGGAAGGGAAAGGAGATTGTAAGCCCAGCTGTAAACTGAGGGTGCCAGGAAAGTTATTGGCAGGCACCACATTGGGGCCCCCTGGTTTAGTCCCCAAGATTCACGTCTCATGACTTGGCCGACCCCAGAGATTGTGCCTAGATGAAAAAGACTGAAGCGACTTCCCACAGAGGGGCACACAGCAGTTAGTGTATCACTGGCACTTTGTAGTTCCGGCGGCTTTTTGCTTTTGTGCACCATCAAAATGAGTGACTGACAAGCAGACGTCGCCAGAAAGTCTTTTAAAGGTCTCTGCACAATGCCAAGAACTCTGCGTACTTCTGACTTTAAATTTCCTGACACTGGCTCATTACACATCCTGTGGATGAATTGATTACGGGGACTCAACAACGCTCGTTTCATCCAGCCGGCGGAGGTTTTCAAAAGAACTGTCTTCAGGTCCCCTGGATTAAAGCTGGCGACTACTGACTCCTTTGAAAAACCTGGCATCTCAAAAGGAACCTGAACTCTTTAGTGTATCTGTCAATGCACTTTCCCCTAACACCACTTTCTGGAGCAGTCTTTGTTCATTGCAGCTAGATTCCAGTCCAGTACCACCTTAGAGACGAGCCAGGTTTTGGGCATATAAAGCTCCCTTCAACAGGCTCTTCAATGCTTATTTCCCCCCAATCTTGTTGGTCTCAAAGGTGCTACACAACTTGAATCCAGCTGTTCTACCACAAAAATTTTATTCACGGCAGTTTCTCCCAGCAGAGACACCCCGGTTTGGAATACAGGTTATTACAGGCCCACTGGAGAGCTCCAGGAAAACCATAAGAAAATGAGAAGCCATGTTGGATCAGGCCAATGGCCCATCCAGTTCAACACTCTGGGTCACACAGTGGCCAAAAGCCAGGTACCATCAGGAGTGGGGCCACAACTCCAGAAGCCCTCCCACTGTTGCCCCCCAAACACCAAGAATACAGAGCATCACTGCCCCAGACAGAGTGTATTCCATCTATACCTTGAGGCTAATACCTACTCATGGACCTCAGTCTTAAGAACATAAAGCTATGTTGGACCAGGCCAATGGCTCATCCAGTCCAACGCTCCATGTCACACAGTGGCCTAAACCCAGGTGCCATCAGGAGGTCCACGCGTGGGGCCAGAACTCCTGAAGCACTCCCACTGTTGCCCCCCAAGCCCCCCAAGAGCATCACTGCCCCAGACAGAGTGTTCCGTCTAGATGTTGTGGCTAAGAGCCACGGATGGACCTCTGCTCCAGATGTTTATCCAATCCCCTCTTGAAGCTATCTATGCTTGTAGCTGCCACCACTTCCTGCAGCAGTGATGGTTACGTCACCTTCCTCAATTCGCTTCCTTACAACCCTTGCCTAGAATTCTAACGGAGAACTTGCAAGGAACAAAATTCCACCCACTCTTTTCATACTATCATCCCCCACTGTTGAAAACGGGTCTGGGGCTGCACTGGTGAAATACCACAAGACAGACTGTGAAAGACACCGCCACTAAGGCATCTCACCTTACACCAAGAGGGCAGCCAGCCACAAAATCCATTTGGGAGGTGTGGTACCTTGAAGCGAGAGCTGCCATTTCACTGGGTGAAAAGCAAATAGTTCATTACCCAAAAGTCATGTGTTTAAAATGGTGGTGGGAAGCACTGTCGAGTCACAACCAATTTATGACGACCCTGTAAGGTTTTCAAGGCAAGAGCGAACAGAGAGGGTTTGCCATTGTCTGCCTCTGCAGAGGAACCCTGGACCGCCTTGGTGGACTCCCATCTAAGTACTAACCAGGGCCGATCCTGCTGAGCTTGGCCCATCCACACCCGGGTGTATTGCAATTGGAATAGCACAGGGGCTACAAATCAGAAGTCCCTGCTTCAGACTTTTCCTCCACAATGGATTCTCTAGGTGGCCAGTTCCCCATCCACCATATTGCAGGTGAGGCTATCCATATTGATCTGCCTTTCATAGTGGTTGTAAGGATTGGTGGTACTGGAAAGTGCCATCAAACTGCAGGTGACTTATTTTGACCCCATGGGGTTTTCAAGGCAAGAGTAGAACAGGGGAGTTTTGCCATTGCCTGCCTCTGCATAGCAACCCTGGGCTTCCTTGGCAGTCTCCCATCCAAGTACCAACCAGGACCGACCCTGCTTAGCTTCTGAGTTCTGCTGAGATCGGTCTAGCCTTGGCCATCCAGGTCAGGGCAATTTTAAACCAAATTTCATACCGGAGATCTTTTCAGTTAAAGATGCCAGAGCCTAGAAGCTTCGGAGAATCTTCTACCTACCAAACTACAGGCTTTCCCTTGCTTTAATAGAATCACAGAATCATAGAGTTGGAAGGAACCTCCAGGGCCATCTAGACCAACCCCCAGCATAATGCAGTTAATTCACAAATACCTCCCCCCACACACACACACACCCAGTGACCCCTGTTCCATGCCCGGAAGATGACAAAAAAACCCACAACCCTCCAGGATCCCCAGCCAAACTGGCCTGGAAAACAATTGCTTCCTTTTCCATTTGTAATTGTAGCAGCTGATCTTCTGTAGAAACTTGCTTCTTTTCCAGTTTTTGTACTTTCTTCTTCACCTTTTGGGTCGTGGCATCCACTTCTTTCACCTTCTCATTTGTTTGATTCATCATTTTCAAAGTCTCGCTTATCTGATTTTGTTGAGTGGTGATACACTGGGTCATTGATGTCATCTGCTCTTTGAGATTATTCATTTGGTCCAGCAGGTGGCGCATGGAGTCTGCCAAAGTCTTTTGCCAGCTCGTTGGCTCCTTCCGGTTTTGGGCTCTCAGTTACTTTCGATTTCAGATGTTTCTCTTTCTCCGCCTTCTTCCCCGCCATCTTTTTCGCTTTGTTTACTTTCGCAAACTTTTTGAAAGTCTCTGAATATGCGCTTAAACGCTCGCACTCGCCTTGGTAAGTACTCCTTAACAGTTTTAACCGTTTATCCTTCCGCTCCCCCCCTCATTCGCTCTAAAGTCTATGCGCTTGGGAGACGTCTCTCCCCCGCTCGCCTTATCTTCTGTTCCGTGGGGTGGGGAGCTTCTTTTCTTTTTAATCAATGCTTAAACGACTCACGTTCATAATCGGTCCACGGACCTTGTTTACACTCAATTTCTAACGCTCTATCTCCTACGCTTGCCCCGGTCAGCATCACTTAGTAGTCCATTCGGTCTCTCAGCACGAAGAACCATCAGAGCGGAGAGGTGCCTCAATTCTCCGGCTTTCCACCGCCGAAGAGGCAACCTCTCAAAAGCTCCATGGCCAGGGTCCCTTCAGCCAGGTCCCTGGGGGAGTACTGAGCCTGCACACCCCCTCCTTCGGCTGGAGCGCAGCATCACCCCCGGGAGGTCCGGGAGGTGAGTCTGCTAGCATGCCGCCATCAACCGGAAGTTCGAGAACAATTGCTTCCTGACCCTAAAGTGGCGATCAACATATCCCTGGGCGTGTAAAAAAGGGCCACAAGAACTAAGCACTGGTTCATCCCTTCCTGCCCCCCCCCTCTCATGATCTGCCTGAGTTCACAGAATCAGCATTGTTTTCTGGAATGTTCTCCTAGAACAATATCCAACAACAGTCCTGTACACACGGTAGTACTGAGTCTTGCTTTCCCTTTTCCCTTCAAACACAGGAAGAGGTCTTACGTCACACTCCGTTGTTCAACAACATCTGATTTCCTATGGGAAAGACAGCCAGTTTGGTGTAGTGGTTAAAAGCGATGGACTTTAATCTGGAGAACCGAGTTCGATTCTTTACTCCTCCACATGAAGCTAGCTGGGTGACCTTGGGCCAGTCACAGTTCTCTCAGAGCTATCTCAGCCCCTAAAAACAAATTTAGCTCGCTACTAGCACAATGCTAAGAGCTAGAACTTGTGGCTGCCAGACACTCCTAAGATCTCCTAGCTATTCTACACACAATTCCATACGATGATTATTAATTATTTCTATGGGAAAGCTATCTTTGGCAGTAGTACTCACACTCCAGACTACTACTTCAGTGATTTATTTACCCCCAATCAAAAGTTCCTTATTCAGAAGGTATCTGACAGTGGGAGCTTTGGCCTTGAAAGATTATATTCTGAATATTTTGCTAGTCTCTAAGGTGCTCCTGGACTTAAAATCTAACTTATTCAGAAAGGGATTTCCGAGCCAGCGAGCTGTAACTTCCCTACTCATGCAGTATATTTTTAACCTTTGCTATCTAAAAAGTAGAGACATCACCCTGCCAACAAAAGTCCGCATGGCCAAAGCAATGGTATTCCCAGTAGTCATGTATGGCTGCGAGAGTTCGACTATAAGGAAGGCCGAGCGCCGAAGAATGGATTCTTTTGAACTATGGTGCTGAAGAAGACTCTTGATTGGATATGGTATGGATTGAATCTGGGACTTTCTGCATGCCAAGCAGATGCTGGCCCTGATGTTTGGACCTCCTGAGGGCACCTGGTTTTTGCCCACTGTGTGCCACAGAGTGTTGGACATGGATGGGTCAATGGCCTGATCCAACATGGCTTCTCTTATGTTCTTACGTCTGGGGCAGTGATGCTCTGTATTCTTGGTGCTTGAGGGGGGGCAACAGTGGGAGGGCTTCTAGAGTTCTGGCCCCACTGGTGGAACTCCTGATGGCACCTGGATTTTGGCCACTGTGTGACACAGGGTGTCGGATTGGATAGGCCATTGGCCTGATCCAATATAGCTTCTCTTATGTTCTTAAGAGGTCCATGACTGTGTATTAGCCACAAGACATAGATGGAACACTCGGAAGCTGGCCTTCTACTGAGTCAGACCCTTGGTCTATCAATGTCAGTATTGTCTACTCAGACTGGCAGCAGCTCTCCAGGGTCTCAGGCTGAGGTCTTTCACATCACCTACAGCCTGATCTTTTTTTTTGGATATGGTATAGATTGAACCTGGGACTTCCCGCATGCCAAGCAGATGCTGGCCCTGATGTTTGGACCTCCTGAGGGCACCTGGTTTTTGCCCACTGTGTGCCACAGAGTGTTGGACATGGATGGGTCAATGGCCTGATCCAACATGGCTTCTCTTATGTTCTTACGTCTGGGGCAGTGATGCTCTGTATTCTTGGTGCTTGAGGGGGGGCAACAGTGGGAGGGCTTCTAGAGTTCTGGCCCCACTGGTGGAACTCCTGATGGCACCTGGATTTTGGCCACTGTGTGACACAGGGTGTCGGATTGGATAGGCCATTGGCCTGATCCAATATAGCTTCTCTTATGTTCTTAAGAGGTCCATGACTGTGTATTAGCCACAAGACATAGATGGAACACTCTGTCTGGGGCAGTGATGCTCTGTATTCTTGGTGCTTGGTGGGCAACAGTGGGAGGGCTTTTGGAGTTCTGGCCCTGCTGGTGGACCTCCTGATGGCACCTGGGTTTTGGCGACTGTGTGCCACATAGTGTTGGACTGGATGGCTCATTGGCCTGATGGCTTCTCTTATGTTCTATCTGGCACTCTTGTTTTCTTACCCACCCACCTCCCCGCCCGCAAGACGGTGGCACAATCTGAACTTTCCTAGCGCCATCAAATCAGGTTAATTTGTTGTATTTTTTACTGGTTTCAATCTGAACATTAAGAACATAAGAACATAAGAGACGCCAATGTTGGATCAGGCCAAAGGCCCATCCAGTCCAACACTCTGTGTCACACAGTGGCCAGAAATACCAGTGCCATCAGGAGGTTCACCAGTGGGGCCAGGACATTAGAAGCCCTCCCACTGTTGACCCCCTCCCCCAGCACCAAGAAGACAGAGCACCACTTGCCCCAGTCCCCCTATCTATACCTTGTGGCTAATAGCCACTGATGGACCTTCTAAATTATGGATATGTTTTACTGTCATACACTGCTCCAAGCCCTGCTTAACCGGGGGGGGGGGGGTTCTAGAAATTTAATGTAATAAATAAATAATAATACATTATGCTCTGCCCCTGAGCCACAGCCCCTCCTGCTCGAATGGGTTGGGATGCTTTCACGACTGGCTGTTTTAGTGTTTGGTGTGGCTTTATTACTGTACTCTGTGGTCTCTTTTACAGATTTTTTGTTGGTGTTACGCATCACTCCAGAAGCTGCTGGGGTAGCAGCTCATTAACACAAAACCTATAATTTAGAGCACTGGATGCACTGAAGGGGGTGTGACAGAATAACCAGATCCTTCAGTGATACCACTCAGAGATTATTTATTTATTATATTACATTTATCAATCAACGAATCCCCATGACCATGGGGCTCTAGGCGATGTACAACATTCTAAAAGCGTAAGGTAAAGGTAAAGGTTCCCTTGCTCGAAAGCCAGTCGAGGCCGACTCTAGGGTTGCGGTGCTCATCTCCGTTTCAAAGCCAAAGAGCCAGCGCTGTCCGAAGACGTTTCCGTGGTCATGTGGCCGGCATGACTAAACACCAGGGTCTCGTTCACACGAGGGGATTTGGGCCAGTAGTGGGACGGTTCGGGGGCGGAGCAAATGGCCGCGATCACACCACAACATCTGCGAAGCGTAGTGCTTCCGTCCCCGAACTGGCCCATCCACGCGATAAACTGCTCCAAGTTGGAACCACCTACCGAGGTGGTTCATCCCAATGGTGCGCTGCAAACCGGGAGTCTGATCGCCGGCGCATCCTTGCGCCGGCGCGTCCCCGGCTCCTAGGCGAACTGCGCATGCTCCGACATGCGCAGTTCGGCTGGCTCGCCGTCCGATCTGTGTTTTCTCCCCGGCGTCTGATCGTGCCGGGGAGAAAGGCGGCGCGGCCAGGGGATCCATGGGATCCCGCCGCGCCGTTTCAACTTTTTGGCGGCTTTTCCCCGTCGTGTGGCAGGGGCCCAAGGTGCACGGAACGCTGTTACCTTCCCACCGAAGTGGTACCTATTTATCTACTTGCAATTTCTTGCTTTTGAACTGCTAGGTTGTCAGGAGCTGGGACCAGAGACGGGAGCTCACTCCATCATGCGGCACACTCAGGTCTCGAACTGCTGAACTACTGACCTTCCACAGCCTGCAGTTCAGCGTCTTAACCACTTGAGCCACCGCATAAACACATATAAAAGTCATATCCCACGTAATACAGTAATTAAAAGCAAGTGGCAAAAAAAATCTGCCGTTCCATCCCATTGTGAGTGCTTTGCACGTACGGGGGGTGGGGGGGTAGGCTGCACAAGGAACCAGCCATGATGTGAACCGTCAATGACCTCAACCGAACGTCTGGCGGAACGTCTCTGCCTTGCAGGCCATGCCGAATTACGTAAGATCCAGCAGGGCCCTGATGTTACTTGGCAGCGAGTTCCACCAGGTCGGGGGCAGGGCCGAAATCATTTCAAATTTAGACAGTTTTATCTCTCTCTGA
>NW_015171726.1:11597-16888 GCF_001447785.1 Gekko japonicus
GGAGGAGGAGGAGGAGGAGGAGGAGGAGGAGATTGGATTTATACCCCGCCCTTCACTACCCAAAGGTGTCTCAGAGCGGCTTACAAACTCCTTTCCCTTCCCCTCCCCACAACAGACACCCTGTGAGGTAAAAGAAGAAGAGATTGGATTTATACCCTGCCCTTCACTACCCGAAGGCGTCTCAGAGCGGCTTACAAACTCCTTTCCGTTCCCCTCCCCACAACAGACACCCTGGGAGGTAGAAGAAGAAGAGAAGAGATCGGATTTATACCCCGCCCTTCACTACCCGAAGGAGTCTCAGAGCGGCTTACAAACTCCTTTCTCTTCCCCTCCCCACAACAGGCACCCTGTGAGGTAAAAGAAGAAGAAGAGAAGAGATTGGATTTATACCCCACCCTTCACTACCCAAAGGTGTCTCTGAGCGGCTTACAAACTCCTTTCCCTTCCCCTCCCCACAACAGGCACCCTGTGAGGTAAAAGAAGAAGAAGAAGAAGAGATTGGATTTATACCCCACCCTTCATTACCCAAGGCAGTCTCAGAGCGGCTTACAAACTCCTTCCCCTCCCCACAACAGACACCCTGTGAGGTGGGTGGGGCTGAGAGAGCTCTTGACAGAAACGGCTCTTTTTCAAGAACAGCTCTGACAGAACTATGGCTTGCCCAGGGTCACCCAGCAGCTGCAAGTGGAGGAGTGGGGGAATCAAACCCGGTTCTCCCAGATTAGAGTCTGCGCACTTAACCACTACACCAAACCTGGAAGCTGGCAACCCTCACAAGAAAAATTCAATAAATCTGGGGAGGGGCCATGGCTTGGTGGTAGAGCAGCTGCTCGGCGTGCAGAAAGTCCCAGGTGCAATCCTCAGCATCTCCAGGTAGCAGGATCAGGTGGCAGGTGATGTGAAAGACCCAAGACCATGGAGAGGCTGCCAGTCCGGGTCGTCAATACTGACCTTGACGGACTGATGGTTTGATTCTCTATAAGGCAACTTCAATGAAGACTTCACCAACAGGCCAATTCAGTGGCCGGGGACTCCGGTAAAGAGGGGGGTTTTCCTGCCCAAATGAATATTTTATTGAATTTTAACATTCATGGTTACCAATATACCACAGTAGCACTTAAATCTGTAGAAACACAAATCAAATCCATCACTAATATAGACCTCAATATCACACCAGAGCACGTCTTATTGAATGGCTGGACCTCCAGGGATGGCTCCTATTCTAACATGGAAAGAGTATCTTTGTTGTTCTATGCGGCTAGAAACACCATTGCTACGAACCGGAAACGAACAAAGTCACCGACCCTCTCACAGTGGCATCAAAAGATATGGAGCGTATATATTATGGCCAAACTCACGGACAATCTGGCATACTTTAATACATCTTCCTCACACTCTACCTTCTCCTCTATCTGGCTACCTATCCTAGAGTATTTGTCTTCCCAACAAGACATCCCTAAAGTTATAGATCAGGGGTGTCAAACATACACAGCCTTGGGGCCGGATGAGGCCCCCGGAGGGCTTCTATCAGGCCTGTAGTGGAACTGGCTGTCTTCTGCTTCTTCTTCCAGTTCTGCTGCTGCGTCATCGTAGGCTTGCAGCTTACAGATACACACCTGAACAGCATACTCAAGATTACAACAACACAGACATTTTGATGCAATAATTCAGAGTAAGAGGTGTCAGTTATCAGACACTGTTCAATAAACAAAATATTGCGAGAGTGCTAATGTTTTAAGCATGTTTTTATTTTAAGTAAAAAAAAAATCTTTGTGCTTGTGTCCTTTATAAAGTTTATATCCCCGCTACCTGGCATTACATTTTATGACACACATGGCTTGGCCCAACAAGCTCTCATTTATGTCAGATCCGGCCCTCATAACAAATGAGTTCGACACCCCTGTTATAGATTATTTAGGTTTATGGTAAACCCTAGAAACTAGCTGCAGTGTTGTGTGCCTTCTTAAACTTGGATGGTTATGCTCATTCCTATACACCAAATCTATTGTATCATATCGACTGAAGCTTCGGCTAAGTAAGAGTGAAGGCAGACTCCAGGGACGAAACCACAAATAACCAGTTCTACCCGCTTGCATCAAAAATGGGTTGTGGGTCGTGCCAATCGGCTGGCCCTTGTAACGCCACCAAGAAACCTTCCCCCGCAGTTCCCAGAGCAGTTTTACAGCTTTGAACATGTTTTCCTTTTTTTAATGAGGCTAAGGATAAACAAATACACTGATAATTATCACTCCATGTGCTCTTTTTTCTTCTGTCAAGATGGGTAGCGTAGCTGAAGTCTGCTGAGAGGGCAAAAGTGACAGGCGACGCATTCTTATACTTCACCGAATGTACTTCTGTCAGGCAAGCTACAAGGAAATCGGGCTCATACTATGAACAAAGAACATTCTTTAAATATCATGCCTGTCTGCACCGTATCTTGCCATTCCAGAAGAAAGGCATACCGAGCAATGCTCCCTTCTAAGCTGTGGTCTTGTGAGCAAAAATTCTATTTTGTGAGCTACTGGCATCAAAGTTGTGAGCGAGCAATTCGGCTACTGCATAACTTAGTTTGCTCTGGAGCCATCCTTCCTGAGTGAAGACAAAAATGTGTGAGCCGGAGGCTAAAGAACAGTGAACTAGCTCACGCTAACTCAGCTTAGAAGGAACACTGATACCAAGGACGATGTAATCGCAGGGTCTCAGTTAATTACTCTCAGCATCCCACAATTAAGAAGGGTGCATCTGCCCAGTTTGGTATAGTGGTTAAGTGTGTGGACTCTAACCTGGGAGAACCGGGTCTGATTCCCACTCCTCCACTCGCAGCTGCTGGATGACCTTGGGCAAGCCATAGTTCTGTCAGACCTGTCCTTGAAACGACAGTTCTTGAAAGAGCTCTCTCAGCCCCACCTACCTCACAGGGTGTCTGTTGTGGGGAGGGGAAGGGAAAGGAGTTCGTAAACCGCTCTGGGACTCTGAGTGAAGGGCGGAGTATAAATCCGATCTCCATCAATCTCCAATTCTGTTATATTTATTTCCTTCACTATGTCCCGCCCCCACCCCAGAATTAAACCCACAGAAAAGGTGACCACATATACTAAGCTTGTTATTCCAGTGTGGTCCTTTCATCTGCCAAACAACATTATTAAGCTCTATGCTGATTTGCTTCTCACCCTCTATATATATATATATGGACTGGCAATTTCCATTCCAATGTATCTGAAGAAGTGTGCATGCACACAAAAGCTCACACCTTGAATAAAGCTTTGTTGGTCTTAAAGGTGCCTCTGGACTCGAACTCTGTTCTTCTGTAACAGGGGTGTCCACTCAGTATATACCAAGCCGAATAAACCAGCCCTGTGCCTACCACACCTAGTCCAACTGAGCCTGCTATTGTCATTTGCCTGCTAACGCCATTCAGCATCTGAAATCACTCCACTTTCCAATATATAGGACAGATGGGCTCACATTCTAGCTGCATCTGAAGAAGCGATTCACGAAAGCTCCTCCCCTGCCACAAATGTTGATAGCCTTTAAGGTGCTACTGAACCCTTACTCTTTTCTGCTGCTACAGGCAGACTAGCACCGCTACCCATCTTAATCTTCTATCTAGGGGAACTCCTTTTCTTTTAAAAAAAATGGCTTTCTTGAAACTATTTTTAAAAGGTCAAAAAGAAAGGGGAGACAGGTGGACGCGAAACTAAACTTTCATTAGAGATTCTTTATAGATCGCTGGCAGGGAAGCCGAACAATCCAGATGAAGCAGAAGAGGTCAAAGTTCAGCTGCCTCATCAGCCGCCTGGCTCTTTACCATCCCCAACAATGGGCAGGGAACAAAGGCAAAATACACAGCGATAAGTGCTTCGTGAAAACCCAGGGCAGCCGGAGCGTGGCCTTTAATTAATCCCGCAGGCCAGCCGGGCCGGGCCTCAAAATCCAGCCTTTCAGCTTCCAGGAAAGCCAGATTATACAGGTCAAGAAAACCTCTTCTTTGTGCAATATGTAAACCAGAATACAACTTCTGTGAGGAATCCTGATGGCTTTTTGGTGTTCAAAGGGGTAAATCCCATTGGACAGAGAGGTGCTGGGAAATCGCCCCAACTTCTTGATCGTTTCGGTTGTCTATAGCTAGATTCAAGACCAGTAGCACCTTTTGTTGTTGTTTAGTTGCACAGTCGAGCCCGACTCTTTGCGACCCCATGGACCACATTACACCAGGCCCTCCTGTCTTCTGTCGTTCTCCGCAGTTTGCTTAATTTCATGTTCATTGCATCGATAACACTGTCTAACTATCTCATCCTTTGCCATCCCCATCTTCTTTGACCTTCAATCCTTCCCATTTGGAATACTGTGTGCAGTTCTGGTCACCACACCTTAAAAAGGATATTATAGCTTTGGAAAAAGTGCAGAAAAGGGCAACTTGAACGATAAAAGGGTTGGAACACACAATAAAGGGAAATTTTCCAAAGAGGCCGTTGGTCAGTGTCGGGAAAGGCAAAGTGAGCGGAAGGAGGTGGAGGGTTCCCAATGTGAGGTGGGGGTTCCCTTGGTGGAAGATGCTTTTGCACCCTGCGAGGAAGCCGCTGATGATACGGGAAATGTGCAGAAGTTTCTCGTCCCACCTGAAAATGTGGAAAGGTGTATGTGTTTCCCAGAAAAGGCGCTAGGGCTTTTCTCACTCGTTCCCAGAGCTTTGAGGAATACATCTCTCCCTTGGGAAACATGCGCATGTGTATTTTTTCCCCCAGGGAAGCCTTTATTCATGCTGCAACAGCGCATAACATCAATTAGCAGGATTTATCCCCAGCATTCACAGGGGAAGTTGTGCAAAGTACAGCCCCCCCCAATCCCCAGCGTCCTCTCAAAGTCGTGTACAGCGAATGCTCCAAGGTTTCGGGTCCCTCCATCGTCCCCCAGAAAGTACAAATAAGATTCCAGCATACACTTGGAGGGCTGATTTGTTGCACAGTCAGGTGAAACTATCAGCATCACAAACACAAGACAGAACCCCTCCACACAGTAGAGTGGGTGTGACACAGCCCAGGACAACTCACCTAACCTGATCAGATTGTACAAGGTAAGCTCTCCCCTTGCACTCGGGGTACAAAATGACACACCAGTATCCGGCTTCCAAATCCATGTGCCAAAAAGGGAAACGCTACTATGGCTCAGTTATAGGGAAACTCAACATTTTCCTATGAGGAAAGGTTAAAGCGCTTGGGGCTCTTTAGGTTGGAGAAATGAAGACTGAGGGGTGACATGATCGAGGTTTATAAGATTATGCATGGGATAGA
>NW_015171726.1:17248-17447 GCF_001447785.1 Gekko japonicus
TGGCCACTGTGTGACACAGAGTGTTGGACTGGATGGGCCTTTGGCCTAATCCAACATTGGCGTCTGTTATGTTCTTATGTTCTTATGAAAAGTGCATCTGAGCCCTTTTTTCTCCCATACAACAAATCTTGGAAGTTATTCCCCATTAGAGAGCCAGTTTGGTGTAGTGGTTAAGAGTGCGGACTCTAATCTGGGAGAA
>NW_015171726.1:17511-19330 GCF_001447785.1 Gekko japonicus
CTGTTCTCGAAAGAGCAGTCCTCGAAAGGGCTCTCTCAGCCCCACCTACCTCACAGGGTGTCTGTTGTGGGGAGGGGAAGGGAAAGGAGATTGCAAGCCGCTTTGAGACTCCTTTGGGTAGTGAAGGGTGGGGCATAAATCCAATCTTTTCTTCTTCTTCTTCATCACTGTGTACGGGTGTGAAAGTTGGTCAGTGAAAAAAAACTGACAGGAAGAAAAGTGGATTCCTTTGGAATGTGGTGTTGGGGGAGAGTTGTACAGATACGGTGGACCGCCAAAAAAGACAAATCAGGGGGGTCCAGAACCAATCAAGCCTGAACTCTCCCCAGAAGCTAAAATGACCAATCGGAGTGACTCTTTTCTTCTCATAATGTGGCCAGAGTACAAGACAATAATGCTGGGAAAAGTTGAAGGCAGCAGGAAAAGACGAAAACCCAACAGGAGATGGACGGACTCCATCAAAGAAGCTGCAGCCCTCGCTTAGCAAGACCTGAACAAGGCTGTTAACGACAAGAAGAAGAAGAGAAGAGAGAAGAGATCGGATTTATACCTCGCCCTTCACTACCCTTGGAGGTCATTCATTCATGCGTTTGCCGTAAGTCGGAAGCAATTTGATGGCATTTAACACACACACACACGTTACTCCCAGGGCCACCTTTGAGACAATCTGGAAAAACTGTGCAGGATACGTTTTCGACTACTCGGCGGGGTGCAGGTGGGGGTTTTGATATATGAAATCTCCTTTCAAACCCGGTTCTCCCAGACGTTTTGGAGGTCATTCATTCATGCGTTTGCCGTAAGTCGGAAACAACTTGATGGCATTTAACACACACACACACGTTACTCCCAGAGCCACCTTTGAGACAATCTGGAAAAATTGTGCAGGATATGTTTTTCCTCTCCTGGACTACTCGGCGGGGTGCAAGTGGGGGTTTTGATATATGAAATCTCCTTTTTAAGGAGAAGAAAAGCTGCCGTACCAGGTTCAATCAAACAATCAGTCGACACAATACTTACAAGTACTTAAGGGGGGGGGACATAAGTAAAGCAATAAGAGATACTCTGCTTGTCCAGTGGTCCACATCGACCATCTTGAACAGACATGAAGCTGGCTTACAGTGAATCAGACCATTGGTCCATCGAGGTCAGTATTGTTCACTCAGACTGGCAGAGTTCAGGGTCTCTGGTAGTAGGAGTCTTTCACATAACCTATGTCCCGATCCTTTTAGCTACAGATGTGAGCATCGTGCTTTCCAGGGAGATGTGACAGAGCTCTTTGAACTCTACCCAGCTGCAATTGAGTGGGTTGAAAATTTAGATGTTCGTATTCGGAACCAAGAAATTGCAAGTAAATAAACAGGTACTGCTTTGGTGGGAAGGCGTTTAGTCATGCCGACCACATGACCACATAAGCGTCTTTGGACAGTGCTGGCTCATTGGAAACGATGAGCACCGCCCCCTAGAGCTGGATTTGACTAGCTTTTAGCGAGGAAAACCTTTAACTTTACCTTTATTTAGGGGGATTGCCCAATTGGTCTACATAACCATTGTATCAACTTGGTATTTTATATTGCTATATGCTTAATCTGTGTAACTCTGCCGTACGATAAATAAATAATGAACAAATAAATAGCAGAGGTGGTTTGTCATTGCCTTCCTCTGCAGAGTTTTCCTTCGTGGTCTCCCTTCCAAGTACCGACCCTGCTTAGCTTCCGAGATCTGACAAGACCAGGCTATACCATGCCGCCTTCCCTTCCAAATCCCTACATTACAGAAACAAAAAAATGTAGATAGCAGGGGTCATTTCCTGCAGGAGCAC
>NW_015171727.1:0-8005 GCF_001447785.1 Gekko japonicus
CCAAAAACAGGTAAAATACAATCAATCCCATCTATCTATCTACTCTCGCCCTTACTGCTGGTCTAGCCTAGACTTCACTTTGCATCTATAGCTTTCCTATAGCAGCCACTAGGTGGCCTCTGCGTGTTCGCTCCGAGTTCCTGGCTGCAAGATGTATAATACTATTGTCCTCGGGCTCCAAGCCCCGAAACCGGGCACCTCCAATTCGGACTCCTCCGTGCGACGTCCGGAGGGCTTCGCCGCTGGCCCGTCGGATCCTCCTCTTAGGTACGCTGTCTTCGGTCTCACTGCCCGCCGTCTGCTGTGCGATCTGCTGGGCATTGCCCCTCACGGCTCTTTCCTCAGGCCCTCGGCGTCTCCGCGGCACCAGCTGACGCCGCAACCGCAGCACGCCCAAGGTCTCCCCACGACTAACAGCCTGGTAAGTAAATGAAAGCATTTGGGATTGCTTTCCTTTCTTTGTTTGGATCATCTTAAGTAAATGTATGAGTTGTTTTTTCTACAGTAAAATCTTAGTATTCGACACCACCATCCAAGCTCAGCCTGGTGTCATCTCAGTATGCAGAGGGGGAAGAAAGGGGAAGAGGGGGGCGTTCTTTATGCCCCCGATCGCCTTGCCAGTCGCGTCGTCCTTCCTTTGGACAGTCGGTCTCTAAAAGGTTCGCCATCACTGGTCTAGCACCTTTCCCCACTCAGTATCGAGCCACTGAAACATAGAAATGCAAACACTGCTGACTTTCCCAACCTCGGAAGTTTAAACCAAGCAACCAGCACGTACCCAACTTAATCCGGGTACACATTACACCCCGGGCCAGCCCACCCCTGGCTCCACAAATAGGTATCTAAACTGGGGCCAGATGAGCTGCATCCAAGGGTACTAAAAGAACTCGCGAAGGTAATTTCTGGGCCTCTGTACTTTTTTGAGAATTCTTGTAGAACAGGTGAGGTGCCACAAGATTGGAGGTTGGCAAATAATGTGCCGATAAGAACATAAGAGACGCCAGTGTTGGATCAGGCTTTCAGGTCTCAGGGTCCTCAAATAAAGTACACGCTTGCTAGAAGGATATACATTTATTGAAGGTATAAGCACAGAACATAAGCATTGTCTGGAATGACATTTGGCGGGATTTCTATAAGGATATAGTGCATTCAAATAAGCGTTAGCCAATTGGGATCTGTTTCTGGTGAGCGCTTGATTCTCCCGCGTGCGCCAAGAGGCCTGAGAACCAACCGTCCTCATAACCCAAACATTCCATGCTTCTCACAGTATCCCAATTACCAGAAAGCAAAACACCATTCAGCAACCACCTGCGACCTTGAAAAGATAAGCACCTAGTTACTTGGAAGTTTCCCCGAGCCAGGATTGCAGAGGCGGCCGAGGCCCTTCGTCTAATTGATAGAGCAATAAAGCGCATGGAGGGGTACCCAGCCGGGCTGGGGAAGGGGATTTGGCAGCTTGCTGACACAGGCCAAAAATACCACGTGCCCTAAGGAGGTCCAGCAGTGGGGCCAGGACACTACAGGCCTTCCCACTTGACCCCCCCAAGCACCAAGAAGACAGAGCATCCCTTGCCCCAGAGTCCCTATCTATACCTTGTGGCTAATAGCCACTCATGTACCTCTGCTCCATATGGTTATCTAATTCCCTTTTGAAGCCATCCATGCTTGTGGCTGCCACCACTTCCTGTGACAGTGAATTCCATGTGTTAATCACTCTTTGGGTGAAGAAGTACTTCCTTTTATCTATTCTAACCTGACTGCTCAGCAATTTTATTGAGTGCCCACAAGTTCTTGTCTTGTGAGAAAGGGAGAAAAGTACCTCTTTCTCTACCTGCTCTATCCCATGCACAATCTTATAAACCTCAGTCATGTCACCCCTCAGCCGTCACTTCTCCAAGCTAAAGAGCCCCAAGCGCTTTAACCTTTTTTCATACGGAAAGTATTCCAACCCTTTTATCATTTGAGTTGCCCTTTTCTGCACCTTTTCCAAAGCTATAATATCCTTTTTAAGGTGTGGTGACCAGAACTGCACACAGTATTCCAAATGAGGTCTCACCATTGATTTATATAGGGACATTATGATACTGGCTGATCTGTTTTCCTTCCTAATAATCCCCAGCATAGCATTGGCCTTTTTTATTGCAGTCACACACTGTGTTGACATTTTCAGTGAGTTATCTACCACAACTCTGAGATTTCTCTCTTGGTCAGTCTCTGCCAGTTCAGACCCCATCAACATGTATTTATAGTTAGGATTTTTGGCTCCAATGTGCATCACCTTGAACTTGGCCACATTGAACCCCATTTGCCATGTTGACGCCCACTTGCCCATCCTTGACAGATCCCTTTGGAGTGCCTCACAATCCTCACTGGAGCTAGCCAGTGTGTCCACCTGCCACCTCAGGCAACTGTGCGGAATGTTTTTTATTAAATTTTATTAAATTTCATACCAGATACACTTAAGAAAAAGGAAACTTATTTAGTGATGCAGATTACCACATCAGCCAGAATTACATATGCTAGTAAGTGGAAAAATGAGGAAACCCCTACCAGAGAAGATGTGATTGCCAAAATATTAGAAGTGGCAGAGATGGAGAAATTAACATTTATTTTACAAGATAAAGGATATGAAAATTTTGATAAATATTGGTTTAATTTTTATAGGTGGTTGAATGAGAGAAACTGGCTCAGTCTTGGCTAAATAAACGAGGAATGACTATGAATAGATGCGTGTAAAGATAGAGTAGTATTCGGATGTTTATAATAAATAGAATGGCTATACTATGAGAAAAGTTGGAATATGTCTGCAACCAGATTTTGTTAAAGAAGTTGGAATTGTATGAATGTGTGTTTGTTTTGTTGTGTTTTTTGTTTCTCACAATGTTTTTTCTTTTTTTCTTTTTGCTTTTTTGGTCTATGTGTGTGTTCAATGTCCTAAATACAAATAAAGAAATTATATATATAGTAGCAGTAAAGCCCGTTGTGAAAGCAATACGACGAGATCTAGAAAGAGGCTCTGGGGGAGTGCTCTGGCTTTGGGCAAACAGTGTCAATTTGCTGTGGTGACCTCAGCAGGGTATAATGACAGAGTCCACTGTTTTCTCCAGAGGAACTGATCTCTGCTACCTGAAGAGCAGTTGTAATTGTGAGTGATCTGTAGCCCTCACCTGGAGATTGGCAGCAATTGTTACCCAGGACAAAATGGCTGGTTTGGAGGGTGTAGTCTATGGCATTCTACCTGTCTGAGGTCCCACCCCTCTGCAAACCCCACCCTCTCCAGGCTCCACCTCTCAAATCCCCAGGAATTTGTCAGCATGTAGTTGGCAACCCCATCTCCTTCCCAGCTAGCCATCAACCTACCATTATCTGCCCCTTTGACTTCAGCTGACTTCTGCCCTCCCTTCTGCAGAGCAGTTGTAATTCTGAGTGCTCTCCAGCCCTCACCTGGAGATTGGCAACAATGGTTCCCTATGTGGGACTGACTGGTTTGGAGGGTGGAGTCTATGGCAGTGTACCTGTCTGAGGTCCCACCTCTCCTCAAACTTCACCCTCTTTTTTTTTTTTAATAACAGTTTTTATTTTCAATAAAACAAACAACAAAATTACAAGTCTGTAGTAATGTTAAGACATTGAACGAAGTGACAAATAATATAATACTAATATACATTAACTACATGTGATAGAAAACGTCATAAAATTTCTCTGGAACAGTGAATTTAGTGGATTCAGAGTTAAACGTATATTTTAGAAAAGGTAACCATTTCAATTGTAAATTAGGTTTATGAACCAGTGTGTCAGATTTTACAACAACATCTGAGATTTTATCCATGGCATAATCCATCGATATAATTCTTAAATGCACTCCTCACTTCACAGACCACTTACCTTATTCTAAAAACAATAACAACTTTTGCCGCTGTTAATAATACAGAGATTAATTCTTGTTTGATTTTAGGAATATGAGAGTCAACCCAAAGATCTAGTAAGATAAGTTCAGGTTGCATGGGTATTAAGTAACCTGTTATTTCTTTAATAGAAAGAACAATTTTCGACCAGAACTGGTGTACCACTACACATGACCACCAACAGTGTATGTAGGTACCCCGTTGTCCACAAGATCTCCAGCACATAGGAGAGGATGATTCAGAGATATTGTGGATCCTGACTGGGGTAAGGTACCACCTCATAAGTAATTTAAAACTTTGTAGTTGTATATTTAGGGAGCACGATCTAAGTGAGGGGGATGACCAAATATCGTCCCAGTCTGCTGGGAGTAATGGGGTATCGCAATCTGCTTGCCAAGCATCTTGATATGTCAGACGTTTGGTGCCTCTAGCGTGGATGAGATCTGAATAAATAATTGAAATATAACTTTTAAATGAGTTTTGATTGAGTTAAAACTCTGAATACAATATCTCTGAATCATCCTCTCCTATGTGCTGGAGATCTTGTGGACAACGGGGTACCTACATACACTGTTGGTGGTCATGTGTAGTGGTACACCAGTTCTGGTCGAAAATTGTTCTTTCTATTAAAGAAATAACAGGTTACTTAATACCCATGCAACCTGAACTTATCTTACTAGATCTTTGGGTTGACTCTCATATTCCTAAAATCAAACAAGAATTAATCTCTGTATTATTAACAGCGGCAAAAGTTGTTATTGTTTTTAGAATAAGGTAAGTGGTCTGTGAAGTGAGGAGTGGGATGTTAAAGAGTCAATCAGGTGTGAGACTTGATAAAATTCGAACCAAGGGAGAGAGCATTGGTATTTGCGTTCAATGAAGTCTTTCGAATAGATTTTGTTGTTTGTAGTGATTTTGTAAAGGAAATTTATATGCTTCTTCTTCCAGATTGTGAATGTGACTCTCTTAAGACCAGGGGCAAACCAGGAAACGTTAGTGAATGATGTTAAAGGCGAAACTGTTGGTGCTAATATTTTTTTCTTTTTTTCCCAGGTTGTCAATGCAATGGAGAGGAAAAAGTTTTGACGAATTGAGGGTGGTCTTTTACAGGCGGTTTCCCATAAAACCAATTGGAATGGTAAGTTATTCAGGTGAGTCTCTTCGATGCCCTGGAATCATGAGGGGTCTTCCAGCTCCAGAGATCAGTTCCCTCCAAGGGTTGCCAGCTCCAGGTTGGGAAACCCCTGGAGATCGGGGGGGTGGAGCCTTGGGAAAGGCAGGGTTTGGGGAGGGAACAAAACTAGGTCTATAGGTGAAAAGTACTCGGAAACGTGGAGTGATTCAGCAAGAGTACTTTATTAAATCAGGAACAAGACAAAATGAACCGGCACGCAGGCCGGTATATATGCCCCAGAAAACCCACCACCAAAACACACCCCCATTTCCCTATAGGTTATTTACAGTAGCCGAGAGTCCCATAGGCGGGCTAGGATCCGCTTGGTGCGGGCTAGGATCCGCTTGGCTATTGTCCTAAAGGAACGAAGCTATGGACTTGTGCTTGGCCGCATGGCCCAATGGTCGCGCACGTGGTCATGGCTGAGTACATTACACCCCTCCCCCCATAGTCCAGACTACCCACACACAAAGTCCTGGAGGTACGCAGGGGGCTTCCTGGTCCTTGTGGAACGACGGAGTTCTGGTGTGACGTTCGTGGGTGCAACCGGGAGCCTTGGCAGGGAGGTTGGGTGTCCTGTTTCCGGTGGCGGTGGCGCTGAAGGCTCCAGGACCGACTGGACTGGAACGGGTGCTGGGGCCGGCAGCTCTGGTGTGGATGAATTATCTTCGTCTGGCCCCGTGAACTCCAGGTCCTCAGGATCGCTCGGAAGAACCCGCTGTCGCAGTTGGTTGATGTGGCAGTGGAGTAGTTGGCCGTCCTCACTGGAGACCTCGTAGGATCTCGGTCCCCGCACCCGAACCACTCGGGCGGGGATCCAGGGTGGCCCCTGTGCATAGTTCCTAGCATAGACCGGGTCTTCAGGGAAGAGCCCCCGTGCGGCGGGGTGGGACTCTGTTGTTGGTTCTTCCTCCGGTGCCCAGTCCGGATGTAGCCGATCCAGTCTGGAGGTCAGGCGGCGACCCAGCAGGAGCTCAGCTGGGCTGCGACCAGTCTCAGTGGGGGGGGTAATGCGCTGACCGAACAAGAACACTGCCAACTTGTAGTCCCAGTCCTTGCTGTCGAACCTGCGAAGTGCTTCTTTGGTTGTGCGCACCATGCGCTCCGCCTGACCGTTAGTCACCGGGTGAAACGGTGCTGACCGGACGTGGCGAATTCCGCAGTACCTCGTGAAGTCCTGGAACTCGCTGGAGGTGAAAGCCGTCCCATTGTAAGTCACCAGGGTGTCCGGAAGACCTTGGGCGCTGAAGATGTGCCGCAATGCTCTGATGGCTGCCTTGGAGGAGGTAGACGGCACAGACACCACCTCCAGCCACTTACTGTAGGCGTCGACCAGGATGAAAAAGATTTGGCCCTGGAACGGCCCCGCAATGTCCAAGTGTAGCCAGGACCAGGGTTTCTGGGAGGACTCCCAAGCCCGTGCAAGCGCTCGGGGAGGTGCCGGCCGGGAGGCCTGGCAGGGCTGGCATAGCTTCACCTGTCCTTCAATGTCCTGATCGAGGCCTGGCCACCACACGTAACTCCGGGCCAGGGCTTTCATCCTCACCACGCCTGGGTGAGCCTCGTGCAGTGCTTCCAGCACCCGATCCCGTAGAAGGGGAGGGATCACCACTCGACCTCCCCACATCACGCAACCCTTGTGGGCCGACAGTTCATCTTTACGGGAGGCGTAGGCAGTGAATTCTGGCCCTGCAGTGACCACAGGCCACCCCCTTCTCACCCAGTCTAGGACGCGGCAGAGGATCGGGTCCCGGGCGGTGCAGCGGGCCACTTCTCTTTCATGGACAGGCTGGTCGGGCAGGGTCTCCAGAAGCATGAGCTGGGGACGGGTCCGGATCCGTCGCCGGCAGGGGTAGGCGGCTTAGAGCGTCGGCGTGCCCCATCGCTTTCCCGGGGCGGTGGACGAGCGAATAGTTGTACCCCGCCAGGAAAACGGACCATCTGATCACTCTCAGCGAGGTCATCTGGGGGGTCTGGCGGTCCGGGGCGAGCAGACCCAGGAGAGGCTTGTGGTCCGTTAAGACCACAAGAGGTAGTGGTGAAATTTTTTCACCCCGGCCACGATAGCAAGAGCCTCTTTGTCAATTTGCGCGTAATTGCGCTCAGCTGCTGACAAGGTACGGTAGTAGTAGGCCACTGGGACCTCCCGACCATCAGGCAGCTGGTGCCCCAGGACTGCCCCGACCCCATATGGAGAGGCGTCGCAGGCCAGTACCACCGGCAGGTCCTTGTTGAAGTGTGCGAGGACTGAATTGGAGATGAGGAGTTCCTTGACTGCCTTGAACGCCGCCTCCTGAGCCGGGCCCCAGACCCATGGCGCGCCCTTGTCGAGAAGCCGATGGAGGGGTTCCGCTACAGCTGCTTTCAAGGGAAGAAAAGAGTGATAAAAGTTAAGTAGGCCTAAGAAGGCCTGCAGTTCGGTTTTTGAAGTGGGGGCCGGAGCGTTAGAGATCGCCGTGGTCTTCTCCTCCGTCGGATGAATGCCCTGTGCGTCCACCACGAAACTGAGGAACTCCACTTTGGGAACGCCGAGCAGGCATTTAAGAACATAAGAACATAAGAGACGCCAATGTTGGATCAGGCCAAAGGCCCATCCAGCCCAACACTCTGTGTCACACAGTGGCCAGAAATACCAGTGCCATCAGGAGGTCCAGCAGTGGGGCCAGGACATTAGAAGCCCTCCCACTGTTGACCCCCCCCAAGCACCAAGAAGACAGAGCATCACTTGCCCCAGAGCCCCTAGCTATACCTTGTGGCTAATAGCCACTGATGGACCTCTGCTCCATATGCTTATCTAATTCCCTTTTGAAGCCATCCATGCTTGTAGCACCCACCACTTCCTGTGGCAGTGAATTCCAAGTGTTAATCACTCTTTGGGTGAAGAAGGACGTCCTTTTATCCGTTCTAACCCAACCACTCTGCAGTT
>NW_015171727.1:8985-9770 GCF_001447785.1 Gekko japonicus
TGTACAGAGCTCTTTGTCCCGGATCCAGCAGGGCCCACTCTGCCACGGTGAAATACACGGCCACCTCCTCAAAGGAAAAGGGACCCTGAAAGAAAAAGCAGATTCCGTCGTCTGTAGGTCCTTACAAGAGATAAGGATGGGCAGAGATGGTACACGGGAAAGGAGTAGTCTGGGAAGGAACAGGATGTAAGTCTTGGGATGGGATCTCTTGCCCGGACACCTTGTAGAAACTGCAGGAGCAGAAGACCCCCTGAGAAAGGAGGAGAGACCCAGGCTGTTCCCCCACCCCGGCTCATCTCCCCTACCTGGACTGGAGCGGCAGCAGCCGTTTCCACACCTCTGCGAAGACGGCGGCTCAACAGCATCTCTTCCCTGCCTGTTCCTGAGACAAAGGAGGGAGGGAGGGAGTTTTCCAGGACTTTCTATTCCACTTGCATCAGCACGGACGGCGCCAGTCCCGGAAACTCCAAGGCCCAGCCCGCTACCGCCTGCAGCAGCCTTGGGAGGCTGTCTGCTGGGGCCCTGGGAGGCCGGAACGCCAGACAGGCAGCCAAACTTCCCTCAGCATCGCACACCAGGCCAGCACCGTCAATACTGGCGATCTTTGGGACGGGAAGTGCCCTGAAGGAGAAACCCTCTTGGACGAGTACAGCCCCTCCCGCCCTTCCGTTTGGGACTGACGGAGGACCAAGAAACCTGGTGGGTCCAGCTCCTTCAAGGCGGACGTTCCCCCTCCCGGGTACCGCTCTCGGTCACGCCAATTTGCAGTGTTGTGGTCTTATTAT
>NW_015171727.1:10935-12043 GCF_001447785.1 Gekko japonicus
TGTATCGGGCACTTGAAGCTGTGGCTGGCTGGCTCCGACTGAGATGATTGAAACTAAACCCGGCAAAGACAGAGGTCCTGGGCTTGAGTCGGACCGGAACAGGAGTGGGGTTCCCTCTCCCGACCTTCGATGGGGGGCCTTTGGTGCCTGCGTCTGGGGTTCGGAGTTTGGGAGTGCACCTGGACTCCGCCTTAACGATGGAGGCTCAGGTGGCAGCCACTGTCAAGTCCGCCTTTTTCCATCTTCGGCGGGCTCAGCAGCTGGCCCCCTACCTGGACCGTGATGATCTGGCCACAGTGATCCATGCGACGGTCACCTCGAGGCTAGACCACTGTAACGCTCTCTACATGGGGCTGCCTTTGTCGCAAATCCGGAGGCTGCAACTGGTGCAGAATGCTGCGGCCAGGCTGTTAATGGGTCTCTCTAGAAGGGACCATATTCAGCCTGTGCTGAAAGCGCTGCACTGGTTGCCAATAGCGTACCGGATTCGCTTCAAAGTGCTGGTTCTTACCTATAAAGCCCTATATGGTCTGGGTCCAGCCTACCTGAGGGACCGCCTTTCCCCGTATGTTCCCCCAAGAGCGCTACGGTCTGGGGCCCAAAATCTTCTAACTGTGCCGGGCCCCAAGGATGCTAAATTGGCCGTCACGAGGGCTAGGGCTTTCTCGGTGGCGGCCCCAACCTGGTGGAATGAGCTCCCGGAGGAGATCCGAGCCCTGTGGGACCTGATGCAGTTCCGCAGGGCCTGTAAGACGGAGCTCTTCCACCAGGCTTTCGACTAGGGGCCGCCCCCCCGCTATATTACCATCAGGGGAGGGGGTTAGGGCCCTAGGAGGGCAGGGGGAAACATCTGTTTAACATCTATTATGTAATGCCTACCGGGGGATGTTTGGTTTGTGGTTGCCCTCTCTGAGATGGGCATTTCCTACTCTGGGAGGTGCGGGAAGCCGATCAGAGAATCTGATTAGCACTTTATGTTTGTGTGGGTTTTTAAATTGTATATTATGTTTTTAAATGTACCAAAGTATTTGATGTTTTTATGAGCAAGTTTTCTTGCCGTGTAAGCTGCCCTGAGCCCTATGGGGGAGGGCGGGGTATAAATTTAATA
>NW_015171727.1:12339-19366 GCF_001447785.1 Gekko japonicus
ATAAATAAATAAATAAATAAATAAATAAAATGTGGGATTGGTAATTCTGAAGAAGACAGAGTCAGGATTCAAAACGATCTAGATGGGCTGGAACAGTGTGGGCTGAGACAAATAAAATGAATTTCAGTAGAGATAAATGCAAAGTCCTACACTTAGGTACAAAAAATCAAAGGCATAGATATAGAATGGGAGGGACTTGGCTTGACAGCAGCACATGTGAAAGGGATCTAGGTGTTCTAGTTGATCACAAGCTAAACATGAGCCTGCAGTGCGATGTGGCTGTGAAGAAAGCTAATGCAATCATAGGATGCATTAACAGAAGCGTTGTGTCTAGATCATGGGAGGTGGTTGTTCCACTCTATTCTGCTATGGTCAGGCCTCACCTGGAGATTCACAACCATAGAAATAGGGAAACAGGGAAACAGGAAACAGGGAAAGGGGGAGAGGCTAGGGGGGCTTTCAGGAAAGAGGAAAGTGTGGGGGAGATGAAAGGAGATGCCTCCCCCCCACAAATTCCTTGCAGGTTCCCACTTGGAATGTTTCTAAACCTCTGTCACGACTCCCTTTCCTGGCCTCTTTTCTTGGCTAAACAGCCTTGAGCGTTTTAACCCATTTTCACTGGGTGGCTGCTCGAGCCCCCTGACTCTTTTCTCTCAGCCTCCACACCTCCCAGAGTAAACCTCTCCGCTTGGCTCCCGAACTCGCTTCTCCTTGTGTGCTCTCCGACCCATCCAGGCCTTCCCCTCCAAACCGAAAGGGACCGAGCACGGTCTGGAAGGCCCAGGAGGACTCTGAGAGTCAGCAAGGAAAGAGGCAAAGTCACAGAGACCAGAGAGGGGAGGGAGAGTTCTGTGTTTAAAACCAAAAATGGTTTATTCCAGGCATAAGCTTTTATGAACAAGCACACTTCTTCAGAGAGAGGGAGGGAGTGAGGGAGGGAGGGAGTGAGTGAGGGAGGGAGAGAGTGAGGGGGGGTAGTCCAATGGCACTTGGAGAGATCCCCCTTTCCATTTCTAACACATGGCGGGGGGGAGAAACCTAACAGCACAGCTTGCATTCCTCATTAGCGAAAAAGATCAAGACTAACAAAACTTATGGCAGGGGAGGAGCTTTCATGAGTCACTGCTCACTTCTTCAGATACAGCTGGATTGTGGGTCCATCTGTCCTTCTATCTTGGAGAGTGAAGTGATTTCAGACACCAAATGACAACAGCAGGCATTGGTAATGAGGGAAGAAACCGAGGTCTCAATTCAGTCCAGGAGGATTAATTCAGCTTCATTATCAGTTGCAATTCAGCAGTCTCTCTTTCTAATCTGAAATTCCTTTGTGAGAGAACTGCTACTCTTAGGTCAGCAACTAAATGCCCTGAGAGGGTAAAATGTCCCCGCACTGGATGTTGCCGTTCCTAACAGCATTAGAAAGAGTCCAATAGCACTTTTATATGTAGCACTTTAAATTCATTATTTTACTTGATAAATTTATATTTTGCATACTACAGTTCCCTGGTTGCTTTTGTAATCCTAATACTTTGGCAAATGGGAGGTCTTTTTGTATCTACCAGCCCGACAAAGTGACCTTTCTGTCAGATCTGGCCGTTGTAGCAAATGAGTTCGACACTTCCACCACACAGAGTCAGAGGGAGAGTTACCTGCAAAGGGGCCCTGTCATGACTCAGGTGGGGTGTTACCTGACGCTGCCACCACTCTGGATTTAGGTTCCCTTGAGAAGGCCCAGAGTACCCTCCGAAGACATTCAGACCTCCCTTTAGGCCGAATAACAGGCGTGAGGACCAGGCAGAGTAAAACAAGGAAAAGGTTTATTTTACAGGAGGTCAAACAACAAGGTGCAGAATAAACACAGTAAGTGAGCGAAAAGAAAAGAAAGAAAATGCCCTTACGCGTCTAAATATACTTTCCCTAGCTATCTCAAGGGGCCTTACACTACTCACTCTTCCCTCAGGATGAGGGTTTTTCCCCTGCAGTACCCTCTCTTCTGGCTCTGTCCTCTGGAACAACAGCTCTTCCTGCTGCTCCAGAAGTTTTATTCCCAGCCCTCCTCTTTCCTATTGGTCCATTTTGGCTCCAAAACCTCCCAGGGGCTTCTGGGAGTTGTAGGCCCAGCCTCACCTACTGCTAGCCAGGCTCCTTGGGCCTAGTAGGCCTCTGGTGGCACAGACCAGATCATGACAGCCCACCCACCCAAGCTCCTCCAGTGTCCTGGACAGGGAGGCTCCGGGGCCCTTCGTGGGCGGCCTCTTTCTGGCCTCCCCCATCCCCTTGCAAGGAGCTCCTCAGAAGCTCAGGGGTCCCTCTTCCTTCCAGCCTCCCCCGGCAGTCCCCCCACCCCAAATTCCTGAACCCCTCCATCCCCAAAGCATTTTTATTCCTTGACTTGGTGCCTAGAGTCAAACGCCATCTTTTGCAAAAGGGAAACCTGCAGAGCTGGTGGTGGATACTGTGTGTGTGTGTGTGTCAGCCCGGAAGGTGTACCATCGCCCCCCCTTGAAAGGGAAGGTTTTGCTCATGAGGCCTGCCATTATACATCTGTGCGGAGCTGCCACGCCATGCTCATGCTTCAAAACAGGGCTGTATTGGGGGTGGAACACCCCGGAATGGCATTCTGGCTGGCTTCTGAGCCTGCCCCCCCGCCTCTCCCTCTGCCCCCTGCCTCTCCCTCTCCAAAAGCGAAACACCAGAGTCTCGTTGCCGCCCGCTGCTCCGCTGCGCCTCCCCACCAAAAGGCCCCGCTGGCACCCTCTTTCCCCTCCGTAGCCTGCCCCTGCCCCTGCCCACCTACCTTTTCTGCCGTGTGCCAAGGCGTGGAGTGTGGGAAAGGCCTCGCCAGCTCCTGCCTGGCACTGAGTGCAGAGAAAGGCCTCCCCTGCCCACTTTTCCCACTGCACGCCGAGGCACGTAGCATGGGAAAGGCCCCCCAAGCCCCCGCCCGCTTTTTCTGCCGCGCGCCAAGGTGCGGAGTGCGGGAAAGGCCTCCCCAGCCCCTGCCCGCTTTTCCCGTCCCACGCCTCCTTTTCCCATCCCACGCTGTCGGGGAAGACAGGCGGGGGGGCTCTCTCTTTCTTTCCCTCCTTTCCTTCTCTATTTCCCTCCTTCTTTCTTTCCTTTCTGCCTTCTCTCTCTCTTTCTCCTTCTCTTTCCAGTGTTGGTCCAGTGTGTACTAATTCTATGTGAAAATACCTTTTGTTTGTTCATAGAAGAATAAAACCATATGTGCTATACTCTTGCCTTGACTCACCCCCCACCCCACCCCCGGTTACGCAAGCCCAGTAGAATCACAGAAATGCAAACTACTGAGATCCGGAGTTGTGGGTCAAGTAACTGGGGAACAAATGCTCAGGGGAAGAACGGTGTTGGCACCAGGAGATCCAGTGCTGGGGATCACTGGATTACAACCCAATCCAGCATCCAAAAAGCTTCATCGCTGTTCCATGTACCAAACAGCAGCTGCCCAAGTTACACGGTGGGCTGTTTTTTAAAGCAGCTTGGGCTACGGATGAGGTAGGTCAACTGCTCAAAGGAAAACTTTTTCCTAAAAAAACCAACCCTCTGGTTTTGAACAACCCCACGGGCATGCCAAGAATAGCTGCTTGGACTCTGCTTTCTTAACATTCCTGATTGCAGGGAGGAGCACATATATGAACATTTCCTCTGTGCATACATGCCATGCTCATGAGCCAGCAATTGAGCAGAGGCAGGAAACGGGCCAAGACATTGATGCCTGCTTATAGAATCATACATTTGTTAGAGTTGGAAGGGACCTTGCAGATCATCTAGTCCAACCCCCTGCACTCTGCAGGAGCATAGCTAAAAGCCGTACATACCTACACCATACCCGAAAGATGGCTGTCCAGCCTCCACTTGAAAACATCCAGCGGAACATCCACCACCTCCCGATGCAGTCTGTTCCACTGCTCAACCACTCTTACAGTCAGGAAGTGTCTCCTGATATTTAGCCGGTGACGACTCCCTTGTAATTTCCACCCATCAGCTCTAGTCTTGCCATCTGGAGCAAGAGAGACTAGATCGGCTCCATCTTTTACATGACATCCCTTCAGATATTTGAGCACTGCAATCCTGTCCCCTCTAAGCCTTCTCTTTCCCAGGCTAAACATACCCAACTCTTTCAGCCTTTCCTCATAAGACTTGGATTTCAGCCCTCTCACCATCCTGGTCGCCCTCCTCTGGACACGCTCAAGCTCGTCAACATCCTTCCTAAAATGCGGTGCCCAAAACTGGACACAGGACTCCAGGTGAGGCCTGACCATGGCAGAATAGAGCGGAATGACCACCTCCCTCATGTTTAGCTTGTGATCAACCGGAACACCTAGATCCCTTTCACAGGTGCTGCTGTCAAGCCAAGTCCCACCCCATCCTATATCTGTGCCTTTGATTTTTTTTTTTTTGTACCTAAGTGTGGGACTTTGCACTTATCTCTATTGAAGTGGATGTGGGGGAAGGTGTCGTCACTTCCGCCCGGTCTGGAGAGGGCGGATGCCTGGGCCTCGGGGAGTGGAAGGGGCGGGGCCGCAGCTGGCTCCCCTGGAGGAGGGAAGGAAGAGCCCCGTCCCTCCGTTTGCAGGCGCGCATGCGCGTGAGCGGTGGCCCGTCGCCAGGCTTTGGAGGACCTGCGGAGGAGACCCGATCCCGAACACGAGGGGAAGCCCGGGAGGCCAAGTGGGTCGACCTCCTGGAGGAGGCCTGCCGGAGGACCCGCCTCGCTCCGCTTCTCTCGCTCCCGCCACGCCAGGAGCCCCATTCCCGTCCCTCTCCCCCTGAGACTCCCGGCCCCTCTCAGGAGGGAATGTCCCGTCCCCACCGCACTCCTGGCAGGCCAGGCCGCGTCCCCCCCTCGGTGGAGCGGAGCGGAGTGTGAGCCACAGCCCGCCCGCCCGCCCGCCGTCCTCCCTCCCTCCAGGGCTCACGCCCTTCTCTCGCATGAGCTGGGGGGGAGGAGGGGCTCCTCCAGGACACGCACGTCGAGAGGGAGGCCGAGTCCACTCGCCGCCCACCCCCTTCCGTGCCCGCAGCAGCCGCAGCAGCTCACACCCACCCAGAGTGGGGGGATGTCTGGCTCACCAGAAGACCCCCGCCCATGACGCAAAGTATATGTGTGGGTGGGGGGGGGAGCCTGACGGGTGGCTTGGCGGCAGGCAGGTTGTGCTGCCCCAGTCAGCGTTATCTGTAGTTTAGTAAAACTGTGCTGTATCTTTAAGACTTGTTGCTCCTGGGAATTGTAGTTTCCAGTAGGGGTCCCAGAAGCTTCCCTCTGACTGGCTCATTAAGAGCAATTTCCTGACTTTATGGATCTTTTCCGTTCTTTGTTCATCAACCCTTACAGCAAGGAGAGGGGAAGCCCATCTCTTTCTCACTATCCTGTCCAGCTCCAGCTGTGACTAAGCCAGCGCTTTCTAGGCGTGAGCCAACACGCGACCACTGAAGAAGGCTTAAATCAGCTTTACTTTGGTCATCTGGGAGTGATCCACATGCACGTTCCCCACTATGACCCATCCAAGCTCAAATCTCTGGGCATCTTTTAATGCGTGTGAAGTTGAATAAAGCTGATTTAAGCCTTCTTCAGTGGCCGCGTGTTGGCTCACGCCTAGAAAGCGCTGGCTTAGTCACAGCTGGTGCTGGACAGGATACAGGTGGTCTCCTGGTCGATCCAGGTGAGGGGGGGGAGGAGGAGGAGGAGGGAGGGAGGGAGGGGGCACACCTGGGAGATGACTCAGAGCCCCAGTCCTGAGGAGACATGCCGCAGCACACACCTCTGTGTGTGTGTGTGTGTCTCGGTCAGGACCCCATCCACAGCCATGGTGACTCCATGGGGGACCACGACGACCTCAGCAAGGGAGGAGGAGGTTGTGAGCAATGTTCCCTCTAAGCTTTGGAGTCTTGTGAGCAAAAATTCTACTTTGTGAGCTACAGCCATAAAAGCTGTGAGCAAGCCATTTGGGTACTGGATACATTAGTTTGCTCTGGAGCCATCCTTCCTGAGCTGAGACAAAACTGTGTGAGCCAGAGGTTGAAAAACTGTGAGCTAGCTCACACTAACTCAGCTTAGAGGGAACACTGGTTGTGAGTAGAAGAAGAAGAAGAAGTTGTTATTGGATTTATACCCCACCCTTCACTTGGAGTCTCAGAGTGGCTTACAAACTCCTTTCCCTTCCCCTCCCCACAACAGACACCCTGTGAGGTGGGTGGGGCTGAGAGAGCTCTTGACAGAAACTGCTCTTTTTCAAGGACAGCTGTGCCAGAGCTTGTGACTGACCCAAGGTCACATCAGCAGGTGCAAGTGGAGGAGGAGTGGGGAATCAAACCCTTAGAGTCCGCACACTTAACCACTACAGTCACACAACAGCAACACCCGGGGTGGAAGAATGCTCCCCCAGGTGAGAAAAGGCACTTCCTTCAGGATGGTTACTTTAGGACATCCCGTCAGCAGGGGCTGTCAGAAACCACAGGGGTACAATGTAGCACACTCTTCAAAGAAGGCATAGGTTGACAGGGACACTGTTGAGAATGGCGAACGACCCAAGCGCAGAGTCAATGATAGGGCACTCATAGGTAGGCACCCCCTCCCCGGACCTCCAATAGGCGCCCCTCGCACGGCTAAAGGCGAGCAGGGTGGGAAGAATCGGCTTCCCGGGAAAGTAGACACGACCACTCCTCCAGCCCGACATAACAGATGAGCGGTTTCACTGAGAAGCGGATGAGCCCATGAAAGAATGCAAAGCAATTAGAGCTCCGGGTTCCTGACAGCGTAGCTCCCAGGTGTGCGGAACGGGGACTCTTCAGCCTGGCCACAGCCGAGCATTGGGGGGGGGGGACGCGACGACGCCCCTTCCTCCTCCTCCTCCTCCTCCTCCTGGAGGCCCTGAAGCAGGAGGGGTCTCCCCACCGGGAGGAGGAGGCCCGGCGAAGAAGGAGGCGCAGCCCAGGGCAGTGGGGCGAGAGGCCGGCCAGCCAGGAGCGTGAGGACAGGTGCCCCCTGGCCCAACCAGCAGCCGGA
>NW_015171728.1:0-3237 GCF_001447785.1 Gekko japonicus
TAGTAAAAATACCAGTGGTTTAAACATCATCTTTATTTGTAGCTTCTTTTTAAAATAACTTTTGATACATATATCCAGATCCTTTCTATGTGTTCAGATGTTTCAAATGGAGTATTTCAAGAATTTTGGTAGAAGAGGTCTTATCTCCAATAAAAGCAATCTGGATTGCTGAAAACATAAATCTCTTAAATCATTTTGATGTAAATTCTTACATTAAGCCTCCCTTTTTCAGCATGATTAGTTAAGACTATGGTTGAATCTGCATTTGCATTTTTAAATTAGTTTCATGCTGCTGTGACGTTGTCTTTCTCTATGCTTGTTTGGATGCTGTTTGGAGAAGATTCTTTTAAAGCAGTGCAGAGGTGCAATGACAGTGGAGCCGCCCCAAAGGACGATAAACATATGTGGACGTGCAAAAGTATACTAGCACTCTTGAGGTGTGAAAACGACACCAAATGTAGACAGCTTTTTTGAAGACGGAGTCAAAAGGCTGGGACACCGGTGGGAAGGACAAATGCAGATTCAGCCCATATTGCAAAGAGACACACTAAAATGGATCCTGTGATTTCTGCTGCAGTCTCGTCCTCTTATTTCTTTCCTTTTGTAGCAAGAAGGCAATATAATTTTGAGTTCACAGGATCCAGTCCCTTTCCAATTTCCTCATTTTGTGCAACCTAATTTATGCCACATAGTGTAGCCATACAAATCAACATAGCTCCCTTAAATTGTGGCCAAAATACTGCAGATGCAAGTTACATGGGGTGTAATAGCATGACATCCATCAGCATTTTGAACAACCTAATGACACAATCAGCTGTGCTGAATGGATTCCTCTGCAGGTTTCTTTGTTAGAGTACTGCCATTAAATAACTTGATTTTATAACATGTTCAAGGTAAAGATGTGCAGCTAGCACGTGAAATGAGAGAAGTGCTTTGCTGCATCTAATGAGATACACTAACAAAGAGCTGAGTTCACTTGTAAAGTATCTAAATCAAGCTGGTGTGGCCAACTGTTCAGAAAAAAGGGGCTGCACAGTTCAGATGTGGCTTCCAGTGGGTTGTTTTAGGAATGATACCATTCTGGAACTGAAATAACAAAATGTAGTGTATCTCATCCCCCTAGAGTACCTCCAGTGACCACTTACAAAATTGTAGCAGATTAGTTTCACATTTTAAATCAGTCCAGTATAATAAAATAGTTATATTTTTCAGTTAAAAATCAGTAGAACCACACGTTAACCTTACGTGCAGTTAGAAGAGCAAACAGAGAGAGGCCGTATCATATATAAAGCAAGGAAAGCATCTGTGCCTCTTCACCCCTTCACTATAGGTCAGTGGTCAAATCAGTGTTTCTTTCATAGATACATAATTTGTATTTTTTGATAATGATAATTACCAATGAACAGCATAACTTATACATTTAGAAATGAAGGATTTATTTCTGCACTAGAAGAAAGTTCTACATATTCTACATTATGTTTATATGGCATGTTCAATGTTACATTTAGAAAATCCTTTGTACTGCATAGTACAGCTTCTTAATTCTGAACGCAATTCCTGAAAGTACTATTGATTTAAATTAGACCAGGACGATTTGTGAGCCGTCCAGCCAAATGTAGCCTACCAGCCATATATTATTGCCTACTAGTGGCTCAGCAAAACTTCTTTTTGCTGCCTGACTGATATTACAAAAAATAGAGGGCCATTGAGTTTGATTTAGTGGGCTGCAAGTTGCACAGATCTCAGTTTAATGATACTTACTTCTTCCTAACAAGACAGAAGCAGCAGGACACATCTACATCGCAGCTTCCTATACTCTCAACTAAATGCTGTCAACCAAAGCTCAGATTTCAACAAGTGTCCAATGAGAATGTATTTCTGTACTTGGGGATACTTAATACATAACATTTTTCTTCTATATAGATAATCAGTATATAGAGAACAGTAAGTTGGATTCACAGGTTTGGTTCTGCTCACAGAATGAGTCCTTTACAGAACTGAATGGAGATCTTCTGGTAACCAAACAGCACTTTCCATGAGCAGAATGATTCCTTCCATTGCAGATAGTACACTTAACCTGCTTGTTTAGATACAACCCAACATATAAACACCATCAAAGTATGACACACTGTTCATCTGACATTTGCCACAACTACAAAATGTGTAACTTCAAAATAGGTCCATAGAAAGTTTCAAGAAAAACCACAAAGCCTTAATCCTTAAAAATCTTTCCTTAAAAGCTGCCATATAAATCAGATCTTTTGATTAGTTTTGAGGGCCCACATTCAAGTTTTTTAATGAGAAATAATGTTTAAAAGTTTCACACAATGAGAAAAAATGTTTAAAAGTCTCATCTACTTTCCAAAGCTATGCATGGTTGCCCCATATACAGGCAAGTATCAAACAATGACCCCAGTCACACTGGGGGAAAAGGTGTGGCTGAAGTGCGGCTTTTTTGAGCTGCATCAAAAGAGAACCGCAGCGGTGGGATCAAACAGATCCCCCGAGCCGCCGCACAGTTGCTCCCCGGCATGATCAGATGCCGGGGGGAAGGCACAGATCGGTGAGCGAGGCAGCCTGCTGTGCATGTGCGCGCCTGCACAGTTTGGCTGGGGTCCTCGCATGCTGCCGGAGATGGGTGTGCTGGCGATCACACGGCCACCCCTGCTGCGGATTTTCAGGTAAGTAGTAGTGTTTTGTAGGGGGGGGGGTTGATCCGCATTTTCGGCCAGAAGAGACGGATTGGGGATGGGTGCGCACCACTTCTCAGATGTTGCGGTGTGATCACGCCTGCTTGATGCGCCCCTGATCCGTCCCTCTCATGGATCAAAGCCTCCCGTGTGACCGGGGCCAATGCCTCATTGTCTACCTTCACTACTGACTCACAGTACTACCTCCATTCAACAGGAAGTCACTTCTGACCAACTGTTGCTGGACCTTTAACACAGCTAACAGAACCTCTGACACACCATCATATCTAGCCCTTCACTCAAATCTGCAACTAAGCCCATACCATATCAGTCACTATGCTAGTCCTACAGACTTCGTTCTTATGAATGACAAGTGCAAAGGGACTTGCAGATGTGGATTGTCCCCACTACCCCATTACAACAACAGCTCCAAAAAGCTGATGCTAGGAGCTGGGGGAGTTGCATAAACAAAATACCAAGGGCATGTGAGACTACCCTGAGGAAGGGAAATTGACTTCAGATTTTTCCCCATCCTCATCTTCAGCCC
>NW_015171728.1:3285-5334 GCF_001447785.1 Gekko japonicus
CATCATCAGTGTCGTCCTACTCCATGCCACAAGCCTCCCCCAATCAGCATTTCAGAGGTCTCAAGGTCTGCTGGGTGGCGACATGTCATACATCTTGCTCCATGCTTTTAGGTCATTTCCTGCATTTTTAAAAAGTCAGTGAGCATGAAGCAAGGAAATTAGTGTGGAAATTAGTCACAAACAATTAAAAGATTTCTGTAAGGACTTTAAAAAAAAAACCTTCTTCATTCTTCTTTCCTCCTCCTGTTCCATCAGTCTTCTTGTGTTACCTGTTTCTGACCTCCTTGATTTGCTTTCACCTCTGGAAGAGTTATGTATTTAACGCTAAGTTTATTTTCTAAATTGCTTCCATTGATTAAGAAACTTTTAATCAACATAACTGCCAGAAGTCACTCCCTGATCATCAGGGCAGCTTGTGGCTGTAGTTATCTGGTTATGATTAAGTCTCTCTCGCTGAATACAACCCAGAAGAAAACTTATTCAAATTATCATTAAATATTTGCTGATTACTGGCAAATATATATATTTGCTGATATATTCAAGTTAGAAGGATATTCAGGCAGCAGCATCCCTACAGCCTCATTTCCTCACTTTAATGCACAGCTTAAATAGTATTCACGATGTTACACAAGATTTCATATACCAAAACTGTACCTTTCCCAATACCCCACTGTCTCAGCACATAATTCCCCATCCCTGTTATATAGAAGTGCAGCAGAAGCAGATACAGGCAAGTAATGTGTGGCTTTTGGAAACAGGATGATGAATGAAGGTCAAACGAGATGTGATGTTAGGAGATCCGTGAATAAATCTCCCTTTGATTTAGTAGCAAATACCACAATCTCATTTTGGCTTGAACGCAGCCATTGGTGATGCCGTTTCCTCCTGTGCCATATCTTCCTCACCCACCTAAGCTACTAGTTCCCCTTGGGAGAAATAAATAGGCATTATGTGGATACCTGTAATTTTGCCACTAAGAGGAAATAGCATCTCAGGGTGAGGGAGGTGATTTCTATCATAAAAACAGTGCAAGAAAAATGCTTCTTCTGCCACCCCCCCAAGCCAGTGTCCCCATTATGAATGAAAAGTTCTCAATATATGCAGGAGATCTATTCACCATTATGTCTAGTTCAGTTCTGAAACACTCAGACAAAAAGCCTTATACAAAAGCACTTCCATTTTACCCCAGTGTCAAAGAAGCACAGCTTTTTGTCAAGACGCAAAACCTTAATGTTCGTACTAGATAAAATATTCTAGAAATTTATTCCTTTCTATATCCATTTCTTCCGTCTCCAACTCATACTGTTTCATGGCAACAAAATATCGGACAAAGGTGTTGCCTAGTGCTTCCCTGATACACTCATCTTCCTGAAGTGCTATGAGAGCATCTTCCAGCTTCAGTGGGATTATGGCTGGCTTGATCTGAGTAGGATTGGAGATCTCCTCTGATCCTTCCTGGAAGGTCAGCCCTCTCCTTATACCATCTAGACCAGCAGCAATTGTGGCTGCCAGCACCAAGTAAGGATTTGCTGTTGCAGAACCTAGCTTGTTTTCTATCTGCGTTCTTTTTTCACCATGACTTTTGACACTAAATGCACAACTGTTGTCATTACATCCCCAGCTGGCAGCCACAACATCCTTTGAATCTTTACAGTAAACGCTGTACCGTTTACGGCATCCAATGGTTGGGGCCATCAAACAGCTGAGTGCTGCAGAATGCAGCAGAAGTCCTGCAAGCCAGTTCTTCCCTTTGTCAGTGAACTCAGGGCCTCCAGGACCAAAAGAAAAGAGGTTGTTTTGCCCATTGCTGTCCCAAAGGCTGTGTGACAGAACACCTGAGTTGCAAAATCCATCCTCGGTGAAAAAGCTGGCAATATAGTTGTACTTTCTGGCCACTTCTTTAATTCCCGTTCTGAAGATGAAGGCACTATCGGCAGCACGTATGCCAAACTCAGGGTACAAAGAGATCTCCATTTGCCCAGGCCCTGTAGAAGATGAGAAGCTCTCAATGTTTGCCCCGGCATGATACATCCCATCGATGAGTTCCTG
>NW_015171728.1:5400-8422 GCF_001447785.1 Gekko japonicus
TTCAGCAATCCCATAAATACAGAACTCGTAAGTGAAGGCAGAATACAGTGTGAAGCCACTGTTCTGGAGATGGTGTAGCTGTTGTTTGGCAATGTGCCTGGGTGAAGTCAATAGTGGGTTGCCTGTAACAGTAAAGGAGTCACATATCACTCTTGCAGTTTGTTCAGTCCATGGTAAAACTTGAAAGGTTGATAAATCAGGTCTCAGGACTATGTCACAGTTGAAATTGTTGGCACTTATTTGGTTTATTTCCATATCCTTTGGATTCAGGGTTAGTTCAAGATAACCTCTGGGCATGGTAACACCATGGATTGCTTTTTCCTAAACATCAAGAAGAAGAATATATAATTTTACATTCTTCTTTGGCAATTGCAATTTGTCAGTCATGATTATTATTTACCACATACATATAAGGATTCAAATTCTAAGAAAGGTTTCAAAGCTGAGACTGTGACAATCGTTCCTAATAAGGAAACACACAGGTTAGAGTTCTGTTACACATAACTAAGGCTGCAGTCACACTGGAGGCTTGCCACAATCTGGGTGTGCCTCTAATGGCACCAGTTTAAAGTGTTGTGGGGCAGACCAACCAGACAACACACCCTGGGGTGGTTTCCCTGCCCACCATCTGGCAACAACCAGGGCTAGGGCCTTCTTGGTGGTGGCTCCGCACTGTTGGAATGAGCTCCCAGAAGAGATCAGGGTCCTGTGAGACCTTTTACAGTTCCGCAGGGCCTGCAAGACAGAGCTCTTCCACCAGACCTTTGGTTAAGGAGTTGCTACTATTAACACTACCACCAACAACAACATCTTATTAAAGATCGTTACGATACTTGAGAAAGATAGAGCCCGTGCCCTGATTCCATCATTACAGCCTGTGTCTGCCACATATACATGATAAAAACAAGAAACTGATGAGCTAGGCAGACAAGAGACCACACTAATATAACTGTTGTCGCCATCTCTCAGTATTAACTACAACTAGCTAGCACTTTATGATATCAGATTGTTTATATAGTTTTATATGGGACTTCCAGTTTATGGCGACATGCTGGCAGACGCACCTCCCGGACCTCCCAGGGGTGAGATCTGCATGCTAGCAGTTAGGAGGGGGGGGACAATTGTTCATCCCCCCCCCCGGAGCCTTTGTGAAAAACTCCTAGCCATGGGGCTTTTGAAGGGTGGCCTCTTCACCAGCGCGATGCTGGGGAATTGAGGCACTCTTCCACCCTGACGGTCCTACCACTATGCATCCAAATGGAACAAGAGCCACTGACTGGGACAAGCGTGGGAGATCAAGTGTTTAAAATGCATTTTGAGTGAGGTCATATGACCAACAATGAACAGTGAGTCGAGTGAAAGCGAAACACCAGCAATTTTTTTTAAAAAAGCCCCCCCCCCGAGAACGGCGAGAAAAGCGAGCGGGGGAGGAGCCCCTCCTATACACATGAACTAAAAAGCAATTTAGCAAGGGGGGGACGGAAGTAAAAGCATTGAAATCTGTTTTAAGAACCTTACCAGAGCGTGGATAGGTGTTGGGCGATTTTCAGAGACTTCAGCAAGTTTTGACAAAAGTAAACAGTCCATAAAAATGGTGTGGAAAAATGTGGAGAGAGACAAACAGCCAAAAGTGAAAGCACCGGGGAGCATGAGCCCACGACTGGAAGAGACCACTGAGTTCTCTAAACTTTTGGCAGACTCTTTGCGCCCTCTACTGGACCACATGACTAACTTCAATCAGCAGCTGTCAACTCTAAATCAGAACTTTGCAACTCAGCAGCTCCAACTGTCTGAAACTACAAAAAAGACGGAGCAAACAGCTGAGAAAGTAAAGGAAATAGATGCCAACTCTAAAGAAGTCAAGAAAAAGGTGCAAATGCTGGAAAGGAAGCAAGCTTTGGATGAATCTCAACTTTTACAACTGCAAATGGAGAAAGCTAACCTGGTCCTCTGGTTCCAAGGGGTCCCTGAATCTAAATATGAGAATCTAAAACAACTTTTGAGCGATGCATTAGCTCTAGTTACAGATTTAAAAGCGGAATACCTTATACCGTATATACTCGAGTATAAGCCGACTTTTTCAGCACATTTTTTGTGCTGAAAAAGCACCCCCTCGGCTTATACTCGAGTCAATACTTCCTGTGTGGCCAGGAAGATGAGGCCGGGAGGGTGAGGCCACGAAGAAGAGGCGCCCCGGTCGTGCTGCGGCGTCCAGCTTTGATCTGCAAAATGCCAGGGTCACAGAGAGAACTGGGGAAGAAACTGCAGCTCCTGCTACTCCACAGTCCGGGCTCTGAAGCTGTAAGTTTATGGACAGCTGATTGTATCACCGACTGCATTGTGTTCTTTGTGAAAGAAACGGGTAGCTAAAAATTCCAGTGAGCTGCAGTGCAAGGAAGGACGTGGCCGGCCGCTTTGTCGGTTTTGGCGGGGGGGGGAGAGAGGAGGCTGTTCCTTAGCATTCCTTCCCGTCCTTAATTCCTTTGTTGCAAAAGGTGCTTTCAAGAACTCCAGCGCAGCCTGCCAATCCTCCTCCTGAAACCAATTCTGGCTGATGCAGCAACGCTAGAGTACGTATGTGGGCAGGGCTTCCAGCCTCCAGGCGGGACCTGGGAATCCCCTGGAATTACAGCTGCACTCCAGACTATGGAGATCAGTTCCTCAGGAGAAAACAGATGCTTTGGAGGGTGGACTCTATGGCGACGGAGCCGGCGAGGCGGGGGGGCCTTATACTCGAGTCAATACTTTTTCCCAGTTTTTTGTTGTAAAATTAGGAGTCTCGGCTTATACTCGGGTCGGCTTATACTCGAGTATATACGGTAAGGGGGGGGAAGAGAGGAGGCTGTTCCTTAGCATTCCTTCCCGTCCTTAATTCCTTTGTTGCAAAAGGTGCTTTCAAGAACTCCAGCGCAGCCTGCCAATCCTCCTCCTGAAACCAATTCTGGCTGATGCAGCAACGCTAGAGTACGTATGTGGGCAGGGCTTCCAGCCTCCAGGCGGGACCTGGGAATCCCCTGGAATT
>NW_015171728.1:8514-8673 GCF_001447785.1 Gekko japonicus
AATACCTGAAAGCCTAGGGGCCTGGCCATGGGTTAATGCAGCCCTGCTCCCATCCAAATATTTGCTAGGGTGAGTCCTGCTTAGCTTCCAAGATCCTATGAGATCAGGTCAGGGCTGATCTACCAGTTTTCTGTGATCGGATATAGGGGAGAAGAGACA
>NW_015171728.1:9731-18005 GCF_001447785.1 Gekko japonicus
AGGAGGGTGATTACTGAATGTCTAAAGAACCCACACTGTCTGCCTTAGATTTTCATTTCTTCAGGGCAGAGGAATGGCTGTTTGGGGATGCTGAAAGAAGCCAGCATTCTTTCGAAGTACTGATGAATGAAAGGGGAAATAGTTGTTGTAAACTTAAGCAAGGAGGGTGATTACTGAATGTCTAAAGAACCCACACTGTCTGCCTTAGATTTTCATTTCTTCAGGGCAGAGGAATGGCTGTTTGGGGATGCTGAAAGAAGCCAGCATTCTTTCGAAGTACTGATGAATGAAAGGGGAAATAGTTGTTGTAAACTTAAGCTGCTTTGTACATGATGAAGGCTTGTGCAGCAGCAGATTGTCTGTAAACAGCAAGGACAATATAGAAGACTTGCAACATGGAACATAAACCGTACCCGAAAAAAGCGAGAAGGGATGCTCTTTGATCTTGAAACCCCATGAAGATCTGTCGCTTCAAATCTGACAAAATGTATGCTGTCTTTAGCCATCTGTTCAATAATGTGTTCAATCTCAGAGACCAAGTGATAAGGGATGTGTTTTCCAGGGGGTTTTATATCTGCATTTCTTCTTTGATCTTAAAAAAGAAAAGAAAACATCCTTGATCACAATAAGCTAGGGGTTACACATTGGCCATCACACTGTACAAATTCAGTATAGAGCTAGGTGCACTTAAGCACATTGTTATCCTTGGCTGTCAGTGCTCCTAAGTCTACAACAGATGATGGACTGACTGTCCAATATTATGCAGAATTATACCCTTCTAAGCATGGGAAGTGAAGGACAGTGCAACATCTCTTTGCACCAAGTACAGCAGTACTGTAGAGGAGACAGTAGAGCTAGTAAGGTAGACAGGTTAGATCCTTCTGTCTCCTTTCTTCTTGATCTATGAGGATAGGATATATAGCAAAAAAGAAGTGCCAAGAGAAAAGTGGCAATTCCAGTCCAACAAATTTTAAATACGCCTCTTCAAAGATGGAGGTGCGGGCAGCCAGATTTTATCTCATGTTGTCTTTTGCAGCCATCAGGTGGTAAAACTTAAATGCAATAAGGACCAAAGACATATAGTGAGTGAATTGTTCTTCTGATAGTGTGCTCTGGACAAGCTGCAAAAAACAGTCTAGGGCTGCAGTCACAAGCACCAGTTGAAGTGGAGGGGAAGTGAGGCTATTTCCCCTGGAGGAATGTGACACAGTTGTGAGATCATACCTCCCTTTGTAGCTGTGGGCGCAGCCCATCACTGTGTGATCAGACGGAACTGCAGCTGAGTCAGGGGGGTTGGCCCTTTGTTTCCTATGCACATAAATGAGGAACACACAGAGGGCCCCCTATGGAGTATGCAATGATGCGCATACTGCGAGGGGGGGGATGGCACCGAGCCAGGATGGCATGGTCAGACCATCCTGGCAGCATGAGAGTGTGCTGGCGTGATCAGAGAGGGGAAAGTCTGTCCGTGGCCCATCAGAACCCATTATAGCTGGACTTTTCCCAGTGTCTTTTAACTTCACTTCTGCAGCAGAGCAGCATGGGTTGCCGACAACTGCAAGATGCTTCCCAGATGTTGCTGCCTGATCATTCCCTTTAGATCCATCAGGCATCCACACCTATGTCAGTTCTAAAGGCACGTGTGATCACAGCCTAGCATTGGGCTCCTAGTAGCATTCAATATCAGAATTCATTGGACCTCTTCACACAAGTTAGTTTCCTTGGGATTTCTACCCTTGGTACTAATTAGATGTGTCACCCTTTTTTCTCCCTAGAATACAATCCAAAGTGAAGTTGGAGGATCCTGGTTAGGAAAATATCTTTAGGAATTTCAAAACATAAATAATTTCAAGGAAACTGCTACATTTCTTTGGGGAATGTCACAAACTAATTCTACACCAATTACCACTGTGAAGAAATGCATCCCCCCCCCCCCGGGAGGTTTGAGATGAGCAAAGCCTCCAGTTTGCATTTCAACAGTTTTCCCCCCCTCTAGGCAGAGACCATGCTGGGAAGGAGAATGTCTGTCAATGGCTTTGCAGATGCACCTCGGCTACCTCTTAAGAAATGTTAACGGGACTAAATAGAGACAATGGGATGGCCAAGCTCCTTTCTCCCCCTTTCAAGCAGGGACCAGATGTTTGGAGGAATGGAAGGCTAGAACAGGTCCAGGAATAATCTCCAGGGAGAAGCCCTAGGAAATGCTTCTTTGACCTGGCATGACCTGGTCAGTGGGTGAAGAAACAGATACGATAAAAATTCCTTGGAAGGAGGTCTCTTTTCCTTGGGTGCTTTGTCCAGGAACTCACACAGACCTCTCCTCTGGGAAGGCAGCCATTGGCCATGTGCTCACCTCAATAGCTGGAGCAAGCTTCAAGGTAATGGTTACTCTATAGGGATCTGTAACATCTTAAGAAAAAGGGGCCTGTCCTACTTTAACATCTGATAGGGCATGTATAGAGAGTAGGACAGAGGAATTGTATTTTACCCATTTCTTTTGAATGTCTTGCTCAGTTTGGTGCTGTGTTAAAAGTATGCTTGTAAACATTTTCTTTTTAATAAATACTTTATAACTTTTGATGCTGGTTGTGGTTTGATGTACCACATAGACCTCCACCATCTCAGACACACTTTTGAAAAAGGTGAACCAGGGGGAAGGCAGGCAGTTGGCAAGTGGCCACCCCTCAAGGGGCGTGCAAGACAGTAAAATGTCCCTGTAGCAACCAGGCATTGGGCCTTGGGAGACACAGAGGCAAGGCCTCAGAACTTGGAAGGGAAACTGGGAGTCCTGACCCTCATAGCAGGCAATTCAATACAAAGGGTCAGGTGGTGACAGTAGGCTACCCTGAGAATGAAAGAAAATCCCCTCCACAAGTGGAGAAACACCAAGGAGGGCAGGACGGAATAGGGCCTGTAAGCCAGAACAGGCAGTTCCTCCACAACCACCTAAAGCAAAATGTAAGTTGAGTGTAAAGTACCAGGTTTAGGCAAAGCATCTGCCTGAATTTCAATAAGATGACAGTGGAGTTATGCCCACTTTTAGGGTGAATTTGGGGGTGGAGCCTAGGGTGGGCAGTTTGAGGTGAAGAGGGAGCACAGCAGAGATGTGTTGCCATAGAGCCACCCGCTGAAGCGGCCCTTTCCTCCAGGGAAGCTGATCTCTGGAAATCAGTTGCAATTGTGGGAGAACTCCAAGCCCCACCTTGAAGCTGTTATGCCCATGTCACTTAGCTTTAGTAGTGTTGCCTTCCACCCAAAAGAAAAGGAGGACCCCCATGGAAGCAAAGTGCTTATGAAAGCAGAATGTGCCCTCATTGACTCTACTGAGTAATAACACATGGATGGAGCAGACAGGCTCCTGAGTAGTCCATATATGGGGGAAATTTAAACTGTGCATTCTGCATGATTAACAGAACTAGTATTGAGATCCATATATAAAACTGATTTCAAATGCAAATTACAAATGATGACTCAGTAGTAGATGCATCAGACACATATATCACAAAAAACTCTGTGTTGGTAAAACAATTCAATAATACATAGAGTCTGAATTCTAAGTCAATAACATTGCAAAAATAACTGATGAACTTCTAGTTAATCCAAGCCACACATTCTTGCTGTCTCCAAACTTTAGAGCTCAGCTAGTTCCCAGAAGGGGACTACTTTATCCTTACCCTGAACATTCAAAACCATTTTAAAATCAGCAGCAAAATCTCTCTGGGAACTGGCAGAAAGGTCTATTGGTGATGTAACAGGTACTAGCCAGTAGATATCTACCACAACATGCTTTTCAGTAATTTGGTCTGAACTACATTCAAGACTTACTACTCCATTATTTTCCAGCTCACAGACCAGACAAAAATGTATGGATTTTGAGGGCAGTAATGACACTATCAAGCTGCTTCTGTTCTACTTAAAATGTTAATGTCTATCTTCATCCAAAGGCATGTTGCGTGGCTGTTCTTGAAGAAAACTTTCACCTTACCTTTCAGAATTTCCAGAAACTGCTGCTTCTACTAAATTACAAGAAAATGTCTACCATCTGTTTTTGGGTATAAGTAAATTATTTTGTGCATAATTTGCAGACAGGAAATATCGGCATATTCAGCAGAAACAAAATCCCACTTTTCTCAGAGCAACCTTTAGCATTTATCAAACCATCAAGAAAGGGGGTTGTTGCAATCAAACAGATAGGTCATTTGTTAACTATGAAACTGTGGGCAAAATTATACTACATTTGATGCTCTGTAAGGGCAATGACATGTTTTGAGACTATTAAAAGCACATCAGCCAGTGGTGGTGTGGCCATAAGTTGAATTTGACCAGAACTCAACTATGTGTTGTCTGTTTTTGTTGACCCAGAAAGCTGGTTTGCATCTAGGCCTTTAGAGACTGGACTACATATGTCTTGCTTCCTCCCACCACAGAACAGAATGAAAGCCCTATACACGTCAGTTCTTCCTGCCCATTCCTAGGGCCTTGTTATACAGCATAATGAAAGGGGAAAAAGAGGACGTAATGTGATTTCCATGTACACAGAACCATTCTAGGCTGCAACTCCATTGTTTCTAGGTTGCCAGCCCCCAAGTCCTGGCAGGGGTTCCCCTGGTCCTGGGGGTTACAATCTGCCCCCAGCCAGCTGGCCACTGGGCAAGCCCTGCCCCTGAAGCCCCACCCCCAAGCTGCAGCTACCCATGGCCATCCCTCTCCCTCCCTGCTAAAAGATTTAGAGGGCTTCAGCTGATCAGTGGGGAGCACATGGCCCACTGACCAGCTGGAGGGCCCTTTAAATCTTTTAGCAGGGAGGGAGAGGAACTGTCACTGGCCATGGCTCCACTGGCAAAAAGAGCCTTTAAAGGGTCTTTTTGCCAGTGGGGTGGGGGCCACAGCATGTGTGGGACTCATTTCCCAGTGGTGATTCAGGCCTGCGCACGGCCACCCCACTCGCTGCAAGCCCCTCCTGCTTGTTGGCAGACCACGTGCTCCCCGCCAATCAGCTGAAGCCCATTAATTTTTTTAGCAGAAAGGGAGGGGTGGCAGCGGGTTGCCATGGCTTGGGGGCAGGGCTTGGGGGTATCCCCACAAACCACCAGAATGCTCCCCAAATTCCCCCCCACCAGATTGACAAAGAGACTTTGCAACCCTAATTGCTTTCCAAGGAAAACATCAGATCATCCAGTAGTTGCTGTATGTGCTTTCCCCATGCAAACTGTGCTACTCACATTAAACCCAAAATGCCTTGGCAACAGACTGCACATCATAGCCAGTGTGGCTTGTGAGAATCAAATCTTTGTCCTTAGTATGCTAAGGCCCATCCAGAAACCCTATGCCACTTTCTGATTTTACTTCTGCTGTATGTTGAATATTGGTGTTTTACTCATTGGTTATCCGGATTATTGTTGTGTACGGCCTTATTTGTTTATGCTAGTCTTTATTTATGAAAGTAATTATACCTTGCTTTCTGTCTAGTGCAGGGGTGGCCAAATTGTGGCTCAGGAGCCACATGCAGCTCTTTCACACATATTGTGTGGCTCCCAGCAGGACAGCTGGAGAAGCGAAGGGGAGGCATACCTCCCCAATCAGTCTTCCCTTCCCAAGCCAGTGTTCCCCTCCCTGGGTAGGCTTGAGGTGGGGGGGGGAGCAGAGAAAGAAAGCAACTTTAAATGTGTTCTCAAAGCTCCCCCCCCCACGGTCCATCTGGGGGCAATTTTGCACTAGAGCTCCCTTGCAGCGCAGCCGCCATTTGCCCTGACACAAACATGTCAATTTCACACCCGAAGCTGCGGGGCTGCATTTTGACTCGCGGCTTCGCCCGATTTCCTCCGCAGTTTCATGATCCTGGTTTTTGAGGATCACGAAACTGCGGAGGAAATCGGGCGAAGCCGCGGGTCAAATGCAGCCCCGCAGCCTCGGGTATGAAATTGACAAATAGTGTTGGGGCAAACGGTGGCTGCGCCGTGAGGCAGCTCTAGTGCGAAATCGCCCTGTGTGTCTCTGTCTCTCTCTTACCTCTTTCCTTCCTTCCTCCGCCAGCTATTTTCTTTCTTTCTTTCTCTCTCTCTCTCTCTGTCTGTCTCCCTTCCTTCCCCCCTCTATTTGCTACCTTTGTTTTTCACTCTCTCTTTTTCTCTTTCTTTCCACCTCTCTGTCACACTGTTAGACAAATAAATATCATTAGCAAACAAATAAGTATCATTGGACAAATAAATATCATTATCAATATCTGGTTTTACTCCTTTTGTTTTTATTTTTGGCAATCTCATTTAATGTAATAAAAATGAAATTTGCATATTTTTCAATAAAGATGTGTGTGTTTTTTGTTCATTTCTTGTGGCTCTCAAAACCTCACATTTATTCTATGTGACTCTTACATTAAGCAAGTTTGGCCACCCTTGGTTTAGTAGGAATCAAAAGTGGTTTACATTGCTCTCCCCTTTCCATTTCATCTTCCCAACAACAACTCTGAGAGGTAAGTTAAACTGAGAGAGAGAGACTGACTGGCCCAAAGTCACCCAGTGAGCTCCAGTTGCAGAGCAGAAATTCAAACCTGGATCTTGCAGATCCTAGTCTAACCACTACACCATCCTGGCTGTCCTTTTAGCATCCATTCTTTCATCTTATGAAGAAAGGCAACTCACAAACCTATATGTATGCAATAGAAACAAAATAAACAAAAATTTTGCTTTCCAGCTGATTCCATACCTTAAGCATACACAGAGGGTCTAAGTTTAACATCCTTACCATGCTGACTAGGAGGAGGGTCCAATTTAATTCCTGGAGTACTGCCCGCATTTTGGGAAGATGTCTGTTGCCTCACAACAGGATGCTCCATGTCATCAGTTTTGGACTGCTGCTTATTCAGCCCAGCTGAGCTGTGAACCAATTGTGGCTTCCCTAGTTGCCCAGCTACATCCTTGTGCTCACTTGGAATTTTCTGATCACCTCCTCTTAAATGAGGGTGAAAAGTCTCAACATGTCTACTTTGCTTATCACTAGCATTCAGCAGAAGTGCACGGGAAAACATACCACTGGGCTTACCAATATTCCTGGCCCTAGTACTAAGCAGAGGGCTCTCTCTCAACATGTTTTTCAACTCTTGCAAAGTTTCTTTGGAAATTCCAGAACCTGGAGCATCTTTAGTGTCTTTTTCTAGAGTTGCTAAATTGTCATGTTTGTTCTTCTGGGTCGTGTGGAGTCTACTGTCACCCTCAGCTATACTAGGTCTCTTTTGATCATTTGTTGATGTCCCCGCATTCTCCCCACTTCTTGATATGTCAAGCCACACAAGTTTCTCCTCTTTGGTATTTATGTCTGTCCTCAGTGTCTGATTTCCTTTGCTTGAAGTTTCCATTATCCCATGATTTTCTGGGCTATTTTCACGTGGTCCGCCATCTTTGTGTTTCTCCTCTCCACCCTGTGTTGAGCTTTCTTTTTTATCTCTGGAAGAGCTATCACTTGCTTTCTGCCCTGGTGGGAAGCCAGGTGGTTTTCTAAGGCAATGGTAATCAGGCTTGCTTTCTTCGGCCAGAAGATCAGAAGCATTGGCAGGATTAGAAGTGTCCATTTTGTCACATTCTGCTGGGGGGATCTGTTTTACAGTGACTTTGACTCCTCTTTTGTTCCTTAATCCAGACAGACAGTTGCCATCAACTTCCTCATTTTCATTTCCAGCTGTCCTCTGTAATCATCAGCAAATATCAACAACATGCACTAGCCAAATGAAGCATTCACATAGCGCTGCCACCTTTAAACCGTATATTTCATATAACTTCTGTGCTCACCCAATGAAGTAACTCAGCAATGCAAAAGCAAAGCATCTTATTTGTCTCAATACATTTCAGAATACGAAATTGCAAAAAGAAGAAGAAGAAAGGGTAAGACGTAGACTACAAATTACTCAAGGCCCTTCCTTTTGTTTAATGTTTAATATAATCCATGAAGGTATAACATCAGAATCCCTTATCTCTGTTCTTTTCTCATGCCTTTTTACCTGGAAAGTGATGGGTAATATAATAATTCACTGCATTGATAGGGCAACTCAGATTGAACATCAAATGACCTTCATTCTTTAAACCAGAGCTCCTGGGAAAGACAAACTTTCCTGTCAGTTTTATGGTAGGTTCCCCCCCCTCCCATAGAAAACTTTATCCTTCTCTCTTTTGTTTGAGCACCAACCTAAATCCCTGGTACAAAGAAAATATTTCTTTGCACTAATTCAAAACAGATACTGCTTACACTGTTCTTTCCTGCCTTCCCAAAGCTGTATGGGACAGT
>NW_015171729.1:0-16534 GCF_001447785.1 Gekko japonicus
GCCCTAGATTTCCTGTCTCATTACTAATGTTGATTTCTCCACATCTATGTGACAAACTGATCTCAAAAAAACCCAAGAACCCAGGATGCTTAGTGCATCTAAATCAGAGAACTGGGGGATAGAGGGATAATGCCTCCAGGTGAAGCTCAATACGATCAACAGGCTGCTGCCTGCGTGCACCCCCCCCCACTCTGATTGGTTTGATTCAGAAGGGACTTCTGGTTGATGCGAGGAAGTGAATGTTCTTAGACTCCTCTAGAGTCAAAGGGAGCTCTACAATCCTATGAGGGAATCAGGTACAGGAAGAAAGTACTAGACTCCAGAAAACTAAGATAGTTATACGAATCTTTATTAAGACAGATTGTTGCTGTTAAGTAATCTCCAAGACAAACAAACCTCTCACTGTTAAGAACTGAGTCTGTAAGGAAATAAGCCTCAGCAATTCTGTGTTGCCAGTGCAAAATATTATCGACTGTAAATACGACAGCCTACTACCTCTCTGCATATCACACCTAATCCAATCGCATCTCCTTTTGCCATTTGTGTGCTATTGTCATTTGGCATCTGAAATCAGTCCACTTTCCAATAAATAGGACAGATGGACTCACATTCTGGCTATATCTGAAGAAGTTAGCAGTGACTCAGGAACGTTCATGCCCTGCCTACAAATTGTGTTAGTCTTTAACTAACTGGACTCTTTTCTACTGCTACAGACAAACTAACATCTGTAAAAGATGTATGCAACTCTGGGAATAATCTCTGGAGTCTAGGAGGAATGGATAGACCAGCTTTTGCTGATGCCAGTCCAGTGTCTACAAGGCAGTGAAGACTTCAGGAGTGGGGAAATGCTTCCTTACTGGTTGTGTGGGAAATGCATCCATTGATGAGTTATACATTCAGAAAATAAGGATCAAAAGTAACGTTTCTATTCATTTAGGAGACGATGCAACCATTGGATCAAAGCCATCTATTCCATTTGAGAAAGAGAGAAAGAGAGGTAGTAAATACTACAGAAACACCGACGGCCATTCACTGTAAAGAAGCTCTGAAGCAGCTTTGAAAGAGGATCCAGTATTTGTTTTACTCCTTAAGAGCTGTAATTAAAATGCAATATAGCAGCATTCCTCTGGGGAATGACGTCTAGCTCTTTTGACTGATACACTTGAGAAAGCAATTACTAGGCGGCCTGCAAGTTCTTTAATATCCCCCAAAACAAAGTAGGATTAAACAGGATAAAGCAAGACTGGGAATTCATCTGATTCATCTAGTAAAACAAGGAATAAATTCCACTCACACATGTATACCGGTGCAACGCTGGAGTAATGTCATTGGTGTTGTCAGAAAGTGCTATCGAGTCACAGCTGATGTCTGGTGACCCTGTAGGGTTTCCAAGATGGTCAGAGGTGGTTTACCATTCCCTGCCTCCACCTCAATGACTCTGGCATTCCTTGGAGGTCTCCCTTGCAAATACTAGCCAGGCCCGACCTTGCTTCCAGGATCTGATGAGATCGGGCTAGCCAGGGGTACCTATGTCATTGACGTGAGTGGATTTCTTTCCATCAGAACCCATGCGTTGAGGCTCGGATATGCTATGAACATTAATCAGAGTATGCGATTGTACAACTGAGAATGTCCATACATTTTATCTATTCAGGAGATGTTGGGCTATACATTACACACTTTAGAACAAAAACACTCTGTTAGTGCTGGTGGGGTTTTTTTGGAAATTTTTGTTATAATTCTGATTAAAATTTGGCATTAAACTCTGCTGCTACTGGCTAAGTACTTGTTCCGGAGAAAATTAAACAACTGGCTGTATAAAAGAAAGATTAATGACCAGATGGGAGAATGTTGTTGTTCAGCCGCACGCTCGAGTCTGACTCTTTGCCAGATGGGAGAATAGGGTTATTTAATTCAGCCATCTCGGCATTTACAGGGGATCTCTAGAACTCTAATAATTTGTTGTGTGATGCAAGGATTGGACTCTGTAACAGCTGAATCTGCATATTTTAATATGCATTTCTCCCAATTTAAAGTAGGTGAAGAGGAGAGCACATGAATATATATTTAGAAGTATTTTAAGAAGGCAAGGCTGGAACCTGGGATGCTGGTTTTCTACACACAAGGCAGTTTTGTATTATTTTCCATACAGGAAAATGTTCAAACACTTATCACTCCTCTGAGAAAGACAGTACAGTACAGTCCAAGAAGGCCTGTACTGTCTATTGAATTGATACCTCCGCTGTTCAAAGCATTGTCATATTAGCAAAATGCAGCTAAAATATTTGCTACAGTCATTAAAGAAAAATCACTAGGACCACACACGTGAAGCAGTCTTACACCAAAGCCAGTGATCCCTGCCCCTGCCAGGGAACTGGCAACTCCAAGTGTAGCAAGTCCCTGAGTCCGGGGCAGTGTTCCCTCTAAGCTGAGTTAGTGTGAGCTAGCTCACAGTTTTTTAGCCTCCGGCTCACACATTTTTGTCTTCGCTCAGGAAGGATGGGGCTCCAGAGCCAACTAATTTACGCAGTGGCCAAATCACCTGCTCACAACTTTAATGCCAGTAGCTCACAAAGTAGAATTTCTGCTCAGAAGACTCCACAGCTTAGAAGGAGCATTGGTCGGGGGAGGGGGGGATTGAAGCAAACTGGCATAAACTGAAAGCAATCTGCTTCTGCTGACTCACCATGTTGAAAACCACTGCAAGGGCTGTAATGCTGCATACTCAAATAGTGGGCTCTCCAGCAGTCCAGCACCAGCACCATATTTTTGGGGAAATCACCTGTTGGAATTCTGAATGTTCTTGTTTCCTTGGTGGTTTGTTTGTTGGTTTGTTTGTTTGCTCCAAGGAGCAGGCACGGCTTCTCTCTCCCACGTGCACCTTTTGTGAGCAGCAGCTACTCCTAGGGTGGCCAGCTCGGAAAATTCTGGAGATTGGGAGGTGTTTCCAAAATTAATCTCCTCCAGAGGAACTCTTCTCTGTAATCTGGAGATCAGTTTTAATTCCAAGAGAACTCTGGGCCAGTTTGGTGTAGTGGTTAAGTGCGCGGACTCTAATCTGGGAGAACCGGGTTTGATTCCCCACTCCTCCACTTGCACCTGCTGATGTGACCACATCCAAGGATTCACTGGGAGGAAGAGAGAGGATCTTACAAAAGGAAGTTTGCTGGAGCTTACAAAGAGGATCCAGTGGTCCCTTGACCAAAATTGGAGTGGCATAAAACAACTTTGGTATATAGAAGAATTTCTTGAGAATGGTCAGTGTCATTTGAGTCTTTCTTATGACAGAATTTTATAGATATTTATGGATATTTAAACTGTCTAATTTTGCAACTGCATAGGTAAATATGGCCTTCCTAGCTGCTGAGTGGGAAGCTGAGAGTGAGTTGGGTTCCTTGTAGCCTGATAGAGAGTGGTTCTGTTTAAGTTCTGTTTGGGGCTGTTTGTGTTTCGGGGGTTGTTGGAGGCTGAGTGAGTTGCTGCTGGTTGCTGTTGACTGCAAGCCCCGCCCCCTATTGTGCTGTGTTTGGCAGGAAGTGGCCTTTCAAAACAAAAGGCTGCTCCTCGCCAGAGCTGCCGCTGAGTTCTGGAGAGAGAACTGCTGGCAAGGTAGCCATTTGGTCAGTCTCAAAGTTTTCAGGGCATATCACCACAACAAGAGTTTATGTCAGACTTTGAGGGAAGTTCCTGGCGGCTGTAGAAGGCTGTAGAAGATAGCATTGCTCCTAGGGAGATGGATAACGGAGGATCTATTCCTGTGCGCCATGATCATTTTTCTGCCTTGCCAAGAAATGCATTATACATGCTGCAAGTGCAATGCTTGAGGAGAAGGTGGGAGAACTCGAGGCACAAATCTGTACACTGAGGAACATCAGGGAGGGAGAAAGGTTCTTAGACGTGACGGAAGAGGGGCTCCTGAGAGAATGGCAAGAGCCAGCAGATCCTAAGCAAGAGGAAGGAAGTAACAAGGAACAGGCGGGTGAGTGGAACAATGTGACTTTGAGGAGTAAGATAATCAGGAAACATTCACAGACAGTGGAGCTGCAAAATCACTACCAGCCGCTTCTGATGGTGGAAGATCAAAACAGCACACTCTGAGATCGAAAGGATGTAACTGACACACAAACACATAGGCAGAGAAGTAACCAAGCGATCCCACGGAGGAAGAGACGAGTAGTGGTGGTTGGTGACTCCCTACTGAGGGGGACGGAAGAAGTTGTGTGCAGACAGGATAGGAAATCTCAAGAGGTTTGTTGTTTTCCTGGAGCATGTATCCAAGATGTGACTGAGAGAATTCCAAGACTGGTCAAAATCTCTGACCGCTACCCGCTCCTGCTGATCCATGTGGGAATAAACGATACAGTCTGAAGAAACCTTGAATGGATCTCCAAAGACTACAAGGCTCTGGGCAAGAGGGTGAAAGATCTGGGGGCACAGGTGGTGTTCTCCATTTTACTTGTTGAGGGCCATGGAGCTGGAAGGGAGAACAGGATATTGGGGGTGAATGGCTGGTTACATTGATGGTGCGGAGATTTCAACTATCCAGATATTTACTGGAAATTAGTTCTGCTAGACATGGGGCATCCCACAGATTCTTGAATAGTCTTGCGGACAACTTCATTTCTCAGAAGGTGGAGGTGGGAACCAGAGGATCTGCTATCCTGGATTTAATCCTTACTAACAGGGAAGAACTGGCTGATGAAGTGAACTTTGTGGGATCCTTGGGGAATAGTGACCATGTCAGCTTGCAATTTGACATAGAGAAGGATCTGAAACCAGGACACAGTAGGACTCATATCCTGGATGTCAGGTTCTATAGTCAGACCACACCACACAGCGCTTCATAAGAAGTATTCTGTTTATTGGTAGTTCATAACTATGAAACATGAAAGTTTTTTGTCAGGAATGGCCCAAAACAGCAGGACCCCCAAAGTTATAGTAGTTTCAAAGCACCCCCCATTACAAGCAAAAGCCAATAAGCATTGTGTATTATGTGTGCGTGCGGGAGAAAAGTGAGCGGGCGAAATTGGAGCTGTTTGTTCCCCGCAGGTCAAGAGCAGCTGGAACCCGAAGGTCAGAAAAGCATAAACAGATAACAACTCAGACAGGGGACATCGTTAGTGTACCTGGGAGAGGAAGAAGGATCTCCCCCCACACATTACAGAGACATGGCAGTGTTAATTGACTTCCTGCCCTCCCCAAACTCTTCCCCCGGTTTTTTTTGGAAACGAAGATGGAACTCGCACCTGTTTAGGCGGTGAGCAGATTTTAGCTTGCCTGCGGAACCAATTGGACCCGGAGCGGCTTCAGATGCCTATGTGAGATCCGAGGGCCCCTGGCGGCTCGTTGGATGGACTTGTGGAGGACTGGCATAGCTTCATAAGAAGTATTCTGTTTATTGGTAGTTCATAACTATGACACGTGAACGTTTTTTGCCAGGAATGGCCCAAAGCAGCAGGACCCCCAAAGTTATAGTAGTTTCAAAGCACCCCCCATTACAAGCAAAAGCCAATAAGCATTGTGTATTGTGTGTGCGTGCAGGAGAAAAGTGAGCGGGCGAAATAGGAGCTGTTTGTTTCCCGCAGGTCAGGAGCAGCTGGAACCCGAAAGTCAGAAAAGTATAAACAGATAACAACCCAGACAGGAGACGTCGTTAGTGTACCTGGGAGAGGAAGGAGGATCTCCCCCCACACAGTACAGAGACATGGCAGTGTTAATTGACATCCTGCCCTCCCCAAACTCTTCCCCCCGGTTTTTTTGGGAAATGAAGATGGAACTCACGCCTGTTTAGGCGGCGAGCGGATTTTAGCTTGCCCGTGGAGCATCGCTTCCTTGAGTGCCCCCGGGAACCACCCCTCAGAGAGGGACGTGTTGATAATCTCCCTCAGGGCACCTCGAAACCCCTCGTGGCCCGCTTTAAGGAGCCAGGAAGGGCACGGATCAAGGCTGCATGTGGTTGTGCGCACAGATACGAGCAATCTGTCAACTTCCTCCAGACTGAGTGGGCTAAAACAGTCCAAACCCAGCATCGAAGATGTGCAAGGGGCCTCGAGTTCGCTCACTTGGCTCAGCTCTGAAAACTGCCGCTAGTGCAGAACACAGCAACACAGGTGTTGATTTAAAAAACAGAGTGTTGCCTGAATGTCGTTGGCATGATGACATCACTTCCTGTGTGACGCCAGCGACAAGGCCAAGGCCTTTCTCTTTCTCCTCATAAGTCCCCCCCTACCCCGCCAGTTGCCAGGAGGGACCTGGCAACTATGAAGCTTCCGTGAGTGAAATATTTCCCGCAAAATGTCTTTGCAGGAAGAAAATAAGCACATCATGGAAAAGTGTAGGCTAGAACCCCTCCCTCTGGTTTCCCAATCTCTACTGGTTTCCTTGGGAGGAAAGCGATGGCGAACCTAAACAGCATGATAAAAAGTAGAGACATCACCCTGCCAACAAAAGTCCGCTTGGTCAAAGCAATGGTATTCCCAGTAGTCATGTATGGCTGCGAGAGTTGGACTATAAGGAAGGCCGAGCACTGAAGAATAGATTCTTTTGAACTATGGTGCTGGAGAAGACTCTTGAGAGTCCCTTGGACTGCAAGAAGATTCAATCAGTCAATCCTCAAAGAAATCAACCCTGACTGTTCCCTGGAAGGCCAGATAATGAAACTGAAGCTCAAATACTTTGGCCACCCAATGAGAAGGGAGCACTCACTGGAGAAGACCCTGATGCTGGGAAAGACTGAAGGTCAAAGAAGACGGGGACGGCAAAGGATGAGATGGTTAGACAGTGTCATAGATGCAACGAACATGAAATTGAGCCAACTTCAGAGGACGGCGGAAGACAGGAGGGCCTGGCGGGAGCTGGTCCATGGGGTCGCGAAGAGTCGGACTCGACTGTGCGACTGAACAACAACAACAACTGGTTTTCTGTGGACAGGAAACGTTTTTTTTAAAGTATGGAGGAGTGCTCAATGAGCACTGCTCAGTCAGCAGCTAGGTTTCCCAGACGTGGGGTGCATGTAAGATCAGGTACAGCTAAACACAGATCGCAAGGAGGCCTTCTTTGACTGGGAATAAAAACAGCATGTTTCACTGTACAGTTTAGGGAAATGTAAGGCAGTACTTCTGTAAAGTTTACATTTTATATTTCTTTGGGCTGTGACTGCTCCCCCCCCCCCCCATGCCTCAGGACAATTTTAATGAATACATGACAAGGGGAAAAAATCCAATCTAGGTCAAATGACATTTGTTTTGGATGCCATGTTTCTCAGGTTAAATTCTTTAGCAAGCCTTTGGTGTTTATTGCACAATCGAATTGATTGGGTCATGTAGGGCAGCCGGTACAAATAGCAGCGTCATTCACAAAGGGGACCACAATTTGTTTCAACATGTATTGAACCCCTACCAGTCCTTCAAGCTGAAGAGAAAGAGGAGAGATTATCAGCTAAAATAATAATAACAAAAAAATAACCCTCTTAGTTTCCTTTCCTATATCCCTTAAATAAGCCCTTTGGCCAAATCCTGACTGACAGGCTGACTTGTGTTGTATGAGCCTGCCAAAATATATGTGTTTGATCAAATCTGTGCAGTTATATGTCAAGCCATATATATAACCTTGTGTGGGAAATGTTTACACAATGCTATTAACTGTTTCACGGCAGGGAGTCTAAGATGTAGATGCAGGTCTTGGTATCCAAAAGTGTAACATGAACCACCCCCACCACCCCCACCGCTGGTGACAAGCAAACCGATCGTTCCTCTATCTTGGTGACTTTCTGACACTGGTGCTGCAAGACAGTTGCTAGCATGTGACAAGAAATCAAACCATTAAATGGTCACGGGTACTCGCACAATTGCACTCATATCACACGCTAGCAAGGTCATGCTCAAGATCCTACAAGCTAGGCTTCAACAGTACGTGGATAGAGAACTACCAGAAGTACAAGCGGGGTTTCGAAGAGGTAGAGGAACTAGAGATCAAATTGCCAACATTCGCTGGATTATGGAGAAAGCAAGAGAGTACCAGAAAAATATCTACTTCTGCTTCATTGACTATGCTAAAGCTTTTGACTGTGTGGATCACAACAAACTATGGCAGGTCCTTAAAGAGATGGGAGTACCAGACCACCTCACATGTCTCTTGAGAAACCTGTATAAGGGCCAAGAAGCGACAGTTAGAACCGGATACGGAACAACTGATTGGTTCAGCATAGGAAAAGGAGTACAACAAGGATGTATATTGTCACCTTGCTTATTTAATATATATGCAGAGTACATCATGCGAAATGCTGGCCTGGATGAATCACAAGCGGGAATTAAGATTGCTGGGGAAAAGATCAACAACCTCAGATATGCAGATGATACCACTCTAATGGCTGAAAGTGAAAAGGATCTAAAGAGCCTCTTGCTCAGAGTAAAAGAGGAGAGCGCAAAAGTGGGCTTGAAGCTCAACATCAAAAAAACTAAGATCATGGCATCCGGCCCCATCACTCCTTGGCAAATAGAAGGGGAAGCTGTGGAAGTAGTGACAGACTTCACGTTCCTGGGATCCCAGATCACCGCAGACTGTGACTGCAGCCATGAAATTAAAAGACGCCTGCTCCTTGGGAGGAAAGCGATGGCGAACCTAAACAGCATGATAAAAAGTAGAGACATCACCCTGCCAACAAAAGTCCGCATGGTCAAAGCAATGGTATTCCCAGTAGTCATGTATGGCTGTGAGAGTTGGACTATAAGGAAGGCCGAGCGCCGAAGAATAGATTCTTTTGAACTATGGTGCTGGAGAAGACTCTTGAGAGTCCCTTGGACTGCAAGAAGAACAAATCAGTCAATCCTCAAAGAAATCAACCCTGACTGTTCCCTGGAAGGCCAGATAATGAAACTGAAGCTCAAATACTTTGGCCACCAAATGAGAAGGGAGCACTCACTGGAGAAGACCCTGATGCTGGGAAAGATTGAAGGTCAAAGAAGACGGGGACGGCAAAGGATGAGATGGTTAGACAGTGTCAAATTAGACTAGGACGGGGATTGGGGAATCTAAGAATAAAGATCCGGTCCTAGAGGCAGAAAAAAGATTCATGATGGAAGAATGAACTTGCCTGAATACACACATCTACTCGTTCCAAGCAAGCCAGGAGACGGAAGGCGTCAGCTTGACGAATGCCAGGAGTGCTGTATGTGGCCTTGAAGAAGCTAAGAGCCGCAGCAAGGATCTTCTTGAACTGTTCACCGTGAGGTATAGTCCGGGGGCAGGCTGCTTAGAAGACCGAAAGTGTCTGCAAGCAAGCAAGCTTTGGCAGAGCGAACTCTGAAGCAAGTAGCCAAGCCAAAACTGACGTGGAGTTCCAGGGAGAAAGGAACAGCAAACCATTTGTTTAGGATAAGCTAGCATAGTTAGGGTTTAGGATTTGTCTATTGTCTATTTTATGTGTAAACTCCCCCTGTTTGTTTTAACCTCTTCAATTAAACCTTTATGTTTTATAAGCTGGGAGTCTGAATGAATCTCTGGGCAGTAGAGACTGTTTAAGTGCCCTCCTTGCCTCTCCTAAGCTGAGCCTGATAGCCTTGGGAAACAGAGGGGACTCAGGATATCTGAGCACGCTACCAAATTAACCTTGAGTCCCTGGCATACACTGAGGTCCTGAGTCGGAGGACCTACATAGCTCAAAAATATAGGAGCAAGTGTATGATAGTACCATTTGCCTTTTGCTAGCAGGGGAGAGAGAAAGGCAGGAAGGGGTTCTAGGGTCTGAGAGAAAGAAGGAGGGGTGTGGCTGGGGACTTGGCCGGTCCCTTACAATCAATTCTATTTAAAAATAAATCACTAGTCCTTCCAGTGTTCTCCATTGTTCTCGGGGTTCTCCACAGTGTGGAAAGCTTCAGCTGCCTGTTGGAAGAGAGTAAAGCCTCTATCAAACGGGCGGGACATTCCTCCCCACCCCAGGCCTGCTGGCAAACCTCGCAGTTGCGCACGGTGATTCATGAACAGTCTTCCTTCATGAAAAGTACTGGGTTCGCCGCATGGAGGACTCGGACAACGACATGCGTTTGGACACGTTTATTGTACTTAACACTGGGACTGCAAAACGGCCCTGCAAGGCCAACTATATGCACACCCACCCAGCACACCCACAGTCCCATTGGAGGGTTTGAATTTCTCGCCAAAGTTCCTATTGGCTCATGCGGGGGGAACGAGGATCCTAAATTCCTGTTGTCTGGAGGAGCTAAGCTCTTGACTGTAGCCGCGGAGCCCTGGTGGTGGTCCACGTACATAACACTTCACAAGCAACATCCAACCCATGTTTTAGGTGTTAGCAGGTCACCAATATATGCTGTGAGAAATTCCTTTTTACGAACACAGTTACAAGTACCACCAATACAGAATGGAGGGTCAAAGTACATGTGACATGGCTCTGCAGTTACCCAGTCTAAGCTTAGGGAAGGCTTAGAGTTCAGAAACTCTGCACAGGACTGTGGTGTTAATCAAATGAATCTGAAGTGCAATATCCGTGGGGGAGGGGGAAGGCATATTGTACCTCCCGTTGGGGGCTGGAGATATCCTGAAATTACAACTGATCTCCAGACTTCAGGGACCAGTTGCCCTGGAGAAAATGACTGTCCTGGAGGGTGGGCCACTATATCTGGCTGAGGTCCCTCCCCTCCCCAAATCCTGCCCCACCCCAGACTGCACCCCCAAGTCTCCAGGAATGTCCTAACCCACAGTTGGCAACCATAGACAACTGAAGGCAGAGAGGCCTTCTGAAGCAAAACAAGGTCACCCTCATAAGAATAGGAGAACCACATCTCATTCTATCTAACCCACCGGCCATTTGTACACCTTGTGAAAGTGAAAGTGAGTGCCACAATCCAACTAATTGTTGTCCTTTGTTGGACCCTTTGTGGGGTCACCACAGCTTCCCGTTGCGCATGTGCCCTCCCTTTCCTTGCTCAGCTAACACATCCTCTGTTTCTAGGCAGTGCTCTGTAGGCACCAGTGTTCCCTCTAAGCTGAGTTAGTGTGAGCTAGCTCACAGTTTTTTAGCCTCCGGGTCACACCTTTTTGTCTGAGCTCAGGAAGGATGGGGCTCCAGAGCAAACTGATTTATACAGTAGCCAAATCGATCACTCACACCTTCAATGCCGGTAGCTCACAACGTAGAATTTTTACTCACAAGACTCCACAGCTAAACTCAGGAGCCCAGTGCCAATAGAGAAGGGGCTTGGTGCCATTTCCCCCAACCTGAAAGCCACAAATATTCCAGAGCTTAATTCAAGTGATTAATCCTGTGTATGGAACTGCATTTTGAAAAATTCCAAAACAATGCCTTAAACTTCCACCTCAGACAAAGCCCGTGAGTATAAAGTCTACCTTTTCAAAATGGGAGGTTTATCTTGTACTCTGCACCCTGGACAGTCTGCTCCATTAAACAACACCAACAAAAACTGTTTTGCCACTCACACTGGAAAAGAGAATTATCAAACAGAAAGCAGAATTGTCAACAGAATGATCAAGCAGCAACGTTTAACTTGTTCCGTCAGACGAGACTGATGTACTGTGGAGATTGGTTTGCAATATCTACCATTGTGTGTGTGTGGGATAGTTTATTCTTATTTTTTCTAATAAATACCTAAGGAACAACCAGCAACTTCCACACCCTATTTGGTACAGAATAGAAACATGGTATAGACATGCAGTAGGCACACGTACACACCTGCTTCACTCCCTGGCTTGCTGTGCAATGATTGTTTCTACACAGAGATTTTGCCTTGCATGGATCTCAGGAAGCTCCTGGATCAAAGGCAAACATCCTCTTGATGGATCAAGATGTGTTTGTCTGTAGCAGTAGAAACGAGCAAGAGTCCAGTAGAACCTTAAAAACTAACAAAATTTGTGGCAGGGGATGAGCTTTCATAGGATCATAGAATCACAGAGTTGGAAGGGATCAGTTCTAGGGAAAAAGCCCAAAGAAAAAAACCCACGGTCATAAATGCTCACAGGAAAAAAGCCCACATGGAAATAAACCCACACGGAAAAAGCCTACACGGAAAAATACCATGTAAAGCGCCATAGATATTTATAATTGTGGATAACCATTCATCTCCATTTATGAGAATGAACAGGTATTGCCTGTATTCACATGCAACAATTTGTGTTGTGATTTTATCAAGTATAATTCTATATATATAATTGTCTTACACACTGGCCATTTCCAACTCTCTCACTGGCTATACTATGCACTCCATCAGTCATTGGCCATTCAACCTCCACTCAAGAGTAATGCACCATTGGCTGGGTACTGGGTCCACTCCTGTGGGACTAACTTATCCCTCAGTGGCAACCAAGCTTGGTTCTGTCAGTAAAAAGACAAAGGAAGGAAACCCTGTCCAGGCCTTTGTGAGGAACTCATTGAGCCATGCCTGACTAGGGTTGTCAACTCCAGGTTGGGAAATTCCTGGATATTTTGTGATGGAGCCTACAGAAGCCAGAGTTTGGGGAGGGGAGAGGCCTCGACTGAATAGAATGCCACAGAGCTCACCCTCCAAAGCAGTTATTTTCTCGGTGTGTGTGTGGGGGAGAGGCTAGGTGATTGGCTCACATCTGGCCAACACCTTCAGGCATGGTAAGCTTGACCAGTGAACACATTTGTGGTGAAATTCACAGCATTCTTACAGTTTCAACCACCCCTTAGAAGATTTGTAGTTAAAAGTTCATTCTTGGTTCATTTCTAGTCCTCAGAATACAGAGTTTGGCCATTTTGATCATTGTGAACAAATGGGCAGGGACATGACAAAAGGGCAGAAATGACTTCTTAATGTATACCTCTCACAGGGTGTCTGTTGTGGGGAGAGGAAGGGAAGGAGGTTGTAAGCCACTCTGAGACTCCGAGTGGAGACCAGCGGGGTATAAATCCTCCTCCTCCTATGTTTGCCTGCAGGGATAGTACCTGAAATCAGTACCTGTACAGGGTGTAAATTCATGTGACAAGAAAAACAGGGACAAGCATGTGTAGGATGAAGTGGAATCCTTGGAGTACATTTTCTATATGGGAATAATGCAGGATTAGTGGTTACTGGACTGCTAATAATAATAATAATAATAATAATACTTTCCATTTATTAATCGCTTTCCCCAGTGGGCTCAAAGCGATGTACAGTTACTCAATATAGACAAGGGACTAACAAAGTTTGTAGGGGATAGGAAAGACAACATATATTCATTTTTAATTGCACGCGCCGTCACTGCCCGGTATAGACAACTTCTGGCTGGGTACTGGGTCTGCTTTGCAGTCATCTCCAATGTGGTGTACCACTGATATGTTTCCTAGCATCCACTCGGTTCTTCTCCAAAACATCCCTTAAAGCAAAGGGCAAATCCCAGGTTTTTTCTTCATTGGAGCAGGAAGTACTTCAGAAGAGCCCAGGAGACATCACCATTGAAACGTCAGGGAGCATGTATTCAGAAACACCTGCCACATCATAGGAGGGCAATTGGCTTGCTTTGGTGGCCATTTTCTGATTGGTCCAACTTCCTATGGCTGCCTGGCCTCCTGTCATGGTGGGAGGCTTCCCACTGGCAACTGCCCTTGCCTGCTGCTGCTCCAAGCAATAGTAAGTGTCCTGTCCAGCGCAAGCTGCGCTAAGTCAACGCTTTCTAGGTATGAGCCAACGCACGACCACAGAGGAGAGCTTAAATCGTCTTTATTGAACTCCACACGCCTTCAGAAGATCATTTACTCACAATCAAGCTGATAGCTGGGTGGAAAGTTACATCTTGTGATCTAGGTCAGTTCTATAGCCGTGGTGAGAAAAGAGATGGGCTTCTCCTCTCCTTGCAGTAAGGGTTGATGGACAAAGAAACGGAAAAGAACAATAAAACTCCTATCTTTGCACCTCTGAGCTCAGGAAATTAGTCTTAATGAGCCAGTCAGAGGGAAGCCTCTGGGACCCCTAACTGAGAACTACAATTCCCAGGTGCAACTACTCTTAAAGATACACAGCAGTTTTACTAAACTACAGTTAACGCTGGCTGGGGCAGCACAGTAAGAGAAAAATAAAAAAGTAGGCACCCTTTGCACAACCACATCACTTTCAGGGAAAACCCAGAAGTAACAAAGTGTAGCTCTAGGAATTGCCAGAAACTCTATGGTAAAACAATCACCAAGACAAATCTTTAGGGCTCACTCTTCGTAGGAAGCTTGACCTGGCAATAAAGGGGAACCAGGAGTCTTGGTGGCACCTTAAAGGCTAACAGCATTTTATTACAGCTTATGCTTTCAGACTAGAACTCAGTTCTCCAGATGCAATGCATGGATCCCCACAAGACAGACATTTTAAGTAGGAGTTAAAACAACAACAACAAAAAGCAGGAAGTACAGGGTAAAAACATACAATTATGTAAAATTCAAAGTCAGGAAAACGTAGTCACCATTCACGAGGTAAGCTAAGGTAGATAACACCTGTAATGGGCACAGAATCCTGATTTTGCTAAAAAAGTCAACACCTATAGTGAGTAAGAGACTCCAAATCCTTGTTGAGCCCAGAATGGGGAAGGTCTTCACATTCAGCACTCTCCTGCCTTTGAAGCTTTTTTGCAGGAGAATGGTGACTTTTAGATCGGCCACAGAAAGTCCTGAAAGACTGAGGTGGTCACTGCTTTCTGAATATTGCAATTTTTTGCTTATTGATCCAGAAGCAATAAAGCTCTGAATACCAGTGCCAGGAGGCAACATTTGGGGGAAACTCAACCCTATGCCCTGTTGCTAGCCCTTAGGTAGCCACAATGAAGATGGGACTAGGTGGACCACTGCCTGATCCAGAAGCACTCTTCATATCCCTTTATACCTAAACTAGGGGCAAGGCCCATTGAGGGAGAGTGGTCGCCGCAAGCCAAGGTGGCTGGGCTGCCCCCCCAAGCAGGGCCGGGGCGCAGCAGGGGAGGGAAGCATGGCGCGGCCGCCTCCCCCCTTCCCATGCCCAGCCAGGGCATGCGGAGGGCCCCCCCAATGCAGGGCCCAGAGCCTGGCCGGCAAAGTTCACGCTGGGCGAGGGAAGTGCGGCATGGCTGCCTCTCCCCTCCCCGTGCCCAGCCGGGGCGGGCGGAGCCCCCCCAATGCAGGGCCCACAACCTGGCTGGTGGAGGCCACTCCGGGTGAGGGAAGGCTATTTCAGAGTTGATACAAGTCTGTAGAACTTCTCTGTGAAGCAAGGACAAAGCAGGGCCTGGCACCTCCCCAGGTGAGTCCGTGGCAGGTGGGGGAAGCATGGTGCACCTGCCTCCCCCTCCCCGAGGCCAGTAGAGGGAACTTCCCTGAAGAAGGGGCCGCTGCCTCCCCGTGTCGGGCCGAGCTGGGTGAGGGAAGCGCGGTACGCCTGCCGGCCCCATCTCCGAGGCCAGCCGGGGCTGGCACAGGGAGGCTTTCCCCATCCGTCTGGCTTGCCACGCAGGCAGGGGAAGGCGGCGCTCAGCCTGTGGAGGCTTTCCCCGTCCGTCCGGCTTGCCAGGCGGGCAGGGACAGGTGGCGCTTGGCCTGTGGAGGCCTTCCCTTGTGGTCACCCTGCAGACGGTCTTGTCCTGTCCGAGGACCACAGCAGAGTGAGCCAAAGATGCTGGCCAAGGCTGACGTGGGCGGAGTCCACAAAGCAGCCAGCCAACCCAGCCAGTGTGTTCTGACTGGCAGTTCGTGCGGCCAACCTATTTTGGTGCGCATAGAACGTTGTGGGATGAAAACTCAATTATATATAAGGACAGGATTATTCATTTCAGAGAGTTGATACAAGTCTGTAGAACTTCTCTGGGAAGCAAGGAGTATGTAACAGCATCAGTTTCTGAAGCATCATGGGGTCTAAATGGAAATAAATGTCTCCATTTTTAAAAATGTTCATCTGTGACAGCGGCACATGTAGTTCTAACTAAACTCACTCTCACCCAGGCGGGCAGGGACAGGTGGCGCTTGGCCTGTGGAGGCCTTCCCTTGTGGTCACCCTGCAGACGGTCTTGTCCTGTCCGAGGACCACAGCAGAGTGAGCCAAAGATGCTGGCCAAGGCTGACGTGGGCGGAGTCCACAAAGCAGCCAGCCAACCCAGCCAGTGTGTTCTGACTGGCAGTTCGTGCGGCCAACCTATTTTGGTGCGCATAGAACGTTGTGGGATGAAAACTCAATTATATATAAGGACAGGATTATTCATTTCAGAGAGTTGATACAAGTCTGTAGAACTTCTCTGGGAAGCAAGGAGTATGTAACAGCATCAGTTTCTGAAGCATCATGGGGTCTAAATGGAAATAAATGTCTCCATTTTTAAAAATGTTCATCTGTGACAGCGGCACATGTAGTTCTAACTAAACTCACTCTCACTCCCCTCCCCCGTATTGGACTGATGCTGATAATCCTGCACTGTTCTCCGCAAACAAAAGGTGGTGCTGTTGCTTTGAGAATTGATCGCAGGTACAGCAACTGGGGAGCGGAGAAAGCACCAGTCTGTCGGAGGCATTCACACAGAGACTCAATCCAGATTGGGCACAATCTGATGCGAGGCCCACTGA
>NW_015171729.1:16577-16691 GCF_001447785.1 Gekko japonicus
AAAAAAAAAAATCTTTATTGTACCAGCACCTTGCTCCTACAGAGCAGCTGGACCCTAAAGCATTATGGATTAGGCTTGTACCTGCTTGGTTTCAGCAATGCTAAAACAACTGGT
>NW_015171730.1:0-987 GCF_001447785.1 Gekko japonicus
CTAGACGGTCTGTATGGCCCCTTCCAGCTGTATGGTTCTACGGAGCCTGGGCAGAGCAGTTAAGCCCTGGAATTCCCAGCATCTCCAATTAAAAAGGACCAGGCAGTAGGTGATATGAAAGACCCCCACCGGAGACCCCAGAGAGCCGCTGCCAGTCTGAGTGGGACAAGACTGACTTCAATGGATCAAGGCTCTGATTCAGTAGAAGGCAGCTTCGTGCGTGTGGTTAGAAATATTAGAAATATGGAAAGGTTTGGGTTTAAAATGAACGAGAGTTTACAAAATCCATGTACCCATCTCTGTCACTGCTAGAAAAACAGCTATGAGTCTGTCCCACTACACCAGACCATGATTCTTTTGAAGCCCTGTTTGCTCTAAGCAGAGCATGCCTCTCAGTGACATTCCATTCCCAGAAGTGAGATTTACAATAAGCAGCTGGTCATTGACAGACCCCAATTTCCAGGCAATAAAATGTGTGGGACAGAATTTCACACAAACCCTGCTTTTATCACAGCTATAACACCAAAAGGACAGTTTGTTTGAATCAATATGAGTATGAGACTCACAATTTAAAGACAATAGCAATTGCAGCTGGACCCTAATTCAATATGCGATCTCAGAGACAACAAGATTTCACATACCTTAGAAGATAACTTTGAAGTAGCAATCTGGTAGCTTCAAAGAACAGTGTTGCCCCAAATGGTGGGAACACAGGAAAACAAACAAACAAAAAATTCCCAGTAAATGAGTGTGAACTTTTGGTGTAAGGAAGGGATTTACAATCTCAACTTCCAGGAAAACAATTTACAGTAGGCAATTTCCACTTGTAAATTGGTAACTGTGATAGGATTATCAAGGAAACCCTTTGATCATTGGGTATAAATACTGGTGGAAACCCAACAGAATTTCGTTGGCTTCTGAAAGCTCAGGAAAGCTCCTGAGAGATTGGAAGTCAACCCGAAGGGGCCTCTTCGTTTCTTGCATGCT
>NW_015171730.1:1072-4222 GCF_001447785.1 Gekko japonicus
TGAACCGCTGACCAATTGTGCTACCCTGTAAGATTAATTGTACAGCTCTGAACAGAGTTGTTAATGTGTAAACCCACATGCCAACTGAGATTCTGGGGACCTCTAATCTCAGGTTGGTGGGGAATTAAGCTCAGAGAGGTTCCTGGTGGCTATTGTTCTTAAATCCAGAGAGCCTATCTCTCTGGGTGATTGAGTAATATATGGTGCCAGTGTAGAATTCTTTCCCCCATCCCTGGAGTGGCCTGGAGGAGAGAATCTACACAGTGTGCCTGTTCATTTTTCTCCAGGGGAACTGTTCTCTGTCATCAGGAGATCAGCTTTGGTTCTAGGAGATCTCAAGGCCCTGTTTGGAGGTTGGTAAGATAAAGGTAAAGTTTTCCCTTGCTCAGAAGTCAGCCAAATCCGAATCTAGGGATGTGGTGCTCATCTCCGTTTCCAAGCCAAAGAGCCAGCGCTGTCCGAAGATGTTTCCGTGGACATGGACTAGACACCGAGGCACACGTAACGCTGTTACCTTCCCACCGAAGCAGTACCTATTTATCTACTTGCAATTTCCTGCTTTCAAACTGCTAGGTTGGCAGGAGCTGGGGCCAGAGACGGGAGCTCACTCTGTCATGCAGCACTCGGGTCTCAAACTGCTGAACTACTGACCTTCTGGTCTGCAGTTCAGTGTCTTAACCACTTGAGTCACCGCAGCCCCTTGGAGGTTGGTATCCCTGCACAAAAGTTGGCTTGAAACTCAACATCAAAAGAACGAAGATCATGGCATCTGGCCCCATCACTCCTTGACTAATATAAGGGGAAGTCATGGAAGCAGTGACAGACTTCATGTTCCTGGGATCCAAGATCACTGCAGATGGTGACTGCAACCATAAAATTAAAAGACTCCTGCTCCTTGGGAGGAAAGCGATGGCAAACCTAGACAGCATCATGAGAAGTAGAGACATCACCCTGCCAACAAAAGTCCGTATGGTCAAAGCAATGGTATTCCCAGTAGTGTGGCTTCAAGAGTTGGACCCAGGGGTCATTTCCTGTAGGAGCGTATAGGAGAGGAGCTCGGGCAGTAAAGAGCCCAGGGGGTGGGCACATGCAACAAGCCCCACCCCCTGCTCCCAGCAGCCCTCAGTCAGAACAAGAAGCAGCCAGGTAAGTTGCAGAACTCCCCCCGACCCCTCAGTCCAAGACAGTCCAGTGGCACCTTTAAGACCAAGTTTTATTCAGGTAGAAGCTCTCCCTCCTCTGTGAGGACAGATCTGCATGTCCCCCCCCCTCCATAGCTAGCAATCCAAAACAGTCCAGTGGAGCCTGAGTGGTGGGTGTTGCCTTCTGACACACTTCCGGCGATGTTAGGGGGTGTGGCATATGCAAATAAGTTACTCTAATGAGTAATGCTAATGAGCTCCTGCACCTCTTTTTCTACGAAATGACCCCTAGTTGGACCATAAAAAAGGCTGAGTGCTGAAGAATGGATGCTTTCCAATTATGGTGCTGGAGAAGACTCTTGAGAGTCCCTTGGACTGCAAGGGGATAGAATCAGTCAATCCTCAAAGAAATCAACCCTGACTGTGCCCTGGAAGGCCAGATAATGAAACTGAAGCTCAAGTACCTTGACCACCAAATGAGAAGGGAGCCCCACTGGAGAAGACCCTGATGCGGGGAAAGATTGAAGGTCAAAGAAGAAGAGTATGGCAAAGGATGAGATGGCTAGACAGTGTTATTGAGGCAACAAACATGAAATTAAGCAAACTCTGGAGGACGATGAAAGACAGGAGGGCCCAGCGTGATGTGGTCCATGGGGTTGCAAAGAGTCGGACTCTACCGTGCGACTGAACAACAACAACAACATCCCTGCCTTGCATACAGCCAGCTCGATGGGAACCACATGCTACAGATGATGGTTTTGGAGACCACTGATGTGGCATTGCTACAGGTAGAAGTAATTTTAATTGGCATTTCATATTCTCCAGGACACTCTGTAAATGTACTCAGAGAGAATTAGCTTTCTTTTCTTTTCTGGTGTAGAGATGCCCACCACTGGCTCTGCAATCTCCGGAGAGGAATGCGACGTCGTCAAGAAATTATTTTTACATTGGAATCGCTAAAGGTGAGCTTAGTCTGTACGCCTACACACAGACAGATGCGCACGCACATACTTACCGGGAGGGAAAGCAAAGCGGAGAAGGAGATTTTAATTTGCCTAAGCGAAAAGCTTGAAAAGTGCCACCTACGAGGAGGAGAGTGTTTTTCGATCTCTCCTAAAGAGCATATGGGAGCAAGACCTGTCAATTGTCGTGAAAGTTAGGTCACCCACCTTAGAGTGCCCGTGTGAGTGTTTGTGCCAAATGTCAAAACTTGATAGGCAGGGGAGAGTTCTGGATAAGACACAGGAAGGAGATGGGAAAACTCGAGGATATGGACACATGAACACATGAAGCTGCCTTCTACTGAATCAGGCCCCAGTCACACAGGCCAGATAATGCGGGGGGGGGGGGAAGGGGGGGCTGTTCCCCCCGGGGCAAAATAAAGCATGGTAGCCCGATCACATGGTCCCCCGAGTCTCTGTGCTTCGGCTGTGAACTGGCGATCACATGGCGATGCTGCAGTGTGGCAAAGAAGCGGCGTGATCACACAAGCGTTTCGCGTTTGTGTGCATGCGCAGTTCCGCAGAGCAGCACTGCTTTCAGTTTCGTGTTTGTTTGCATGTGCTTACGAAAAACATCTGATCACATGGTGATGCTGCAGTGTGGCAAAGAAGCGGCGTGATCACACAAGCGTTTCGCGTTTGTGTGCATGCGCAGTTCCGCAGAGCAGCACTGCTTTCAGTTTCGTGTTTGTTTGCATGTGCTTACGAAAAACATCTGGTTTGCGACGGGACGTGGATGGGCGCCGGGTGCCAGGGGATACTAGCGCTCCCACGATCAGACGCCCACCTGTGCTGCGCGTTTTCCAGATACTACTGCACTTTCCTTGGTACTGTCAGGTTCCACAGCAAGTAACTCTTTACACATGTTTCCTGAGAAGCGTTATGCTTTGTTGTTGTTGTTCAGTCACACAGTCGAGTCCGACTCTTCGCGACCCCATGGACCAGATCACGGCAGGCCTTCCTGTCTTCCGCCGTCCTCTGAAGTTGGCTCAACTTCATGTTCGTTG
>NW_015171730.1:4857-17094 GCF_001447785.1 Gekko japonicus
TGGGAAGCTAACAGCGTTCCGTGCGCCTTGGTGTTTAGTCATGCCGGCCACATGACCATGGAAACGTCTTCGGACAGCGCTGGCTCTTCGGCTTTGAAACGGAGATGAGCACCGCAACCCTAGAGTCGGATTCGATTGGCTTTCGAGCAAGGGAACCTTTACCTTTTTTACCATCTATACATCATCTTATAACAATTCTCTCTTAAATTATTACATGTTGAAATTTTCATTGCATTTTTCCATAAAAATTCCCAGGATGACATGGATATTTCCTTATTCATATTAACTGCCCATTTTACCATCTGCTCTTTCACTGTTTCATCTTTAGTATACCATTTTAACAATATCTTATACATCTTAGAAATCATCTTTTTACCTCCTTCCACCCACAAGTTCTCAATTTCATTATATTTTGCCCTGAAACCAAACTCTTTTTTATCTGCTTTAAACAGATCATAAACCTGTCTATATTGCAGCCAGCCATACTTGTAGTCCATTTCTTCTTCTGATTTCATGTCAAACGATTTTCCAGCAGGTTTCAAAATATCTCTGTATTGTAGCCAGTCTTCTTTATAAACCGGATAAGGTTTAATTACCTCTGTTGGTATTATCCAGAGTGGTCTCTCATCTGAAAAAAATCTTTTATATTTAGTCCAAGTGTCATATATCATTCTTCTGATAAAATGGTGTTTGAAAAAAAACTATCCATTTTTGCTTTTCCATACCATAAATAGGCATGCCATCCAAATTTACAATCATGCCCTTCTAACGCCAACAATTTTCTGTTATCTAAGGTAATCCATTGTTCCAACCAAGTTAAACAAACTGCATCATGGTACAATTTAAAATTTGGTAACTGGAATCCTCCTCTTTCCTTAGCATCGCAAAGGATGTTCATCTTAATTCTTGGTTTTTTCCCCGCCCATACAAATTTTGAGACCTCCTTCTGCCAAGAATTTAAGATCTTCGAGTCTTTCACTATTGGAATAGTCTGAAATAGAAACATCAAACGCGGTAAAATATTCATTTTAACCCCCGATATTCTACCCATTAGCGACAAGTTTAATGTATTCCATTTTTTTAAGTCCTGTAAAACTGGCATCCAAAGCTTGTCATAGTTGTTCTTATATAGGTCAATATTCTCCATTGTCAGTTCAATACCTAAGTATTTAGTCTTTTTAACTACTTCACATTGTGTTAGCCTCTGTAATTCATGTCCTTAGCATATTTTGGAGTTTTAATGTACACATTTATAAGTATGTTCTGTAAGCCACCCTGAGCCTGCTATGGCGGGGAGGGTGGGATAGACATTTAACTAACTAACTAAATAAATAAATTAGTGTGCATGAGGTCCACCCGACCATTCAAACCAAAAGCAATCATTGTTTGTCCAAAAAGATGGCATTCGATCTCGCTTCCCTTTAATTGGCCACTTTGAAATCCAGGACTTCATGCCTAAACTGGAACGGAGCTGATTTTGTAGCCGCCGTCACCCACAGCGTCTCTGTGAGCTTCCAAACCTAATATGAAATTATGTTCCCGCCTGAGGCCTTAAGCTTTGCCGCTTACCGCATTACAATTTTTTTTGTTCTCAATTAGCCTCCCAGACACATGGCACTGGGTGTGTGTGTGTGTGTGTTTCCATCCCTTCCTTCTCGCACGCCTCCTAATACCGCTTCACTTAAGAGTCTTGGAGTCTGCCTGGGAAGGCCTCGTTAATAGAAATGAATCAGCTAATTAAAGGAACTTAACACAGTGTTGTGGCTGGGAAGGTAGATGCTTTGAAATACAGAAAGGTTTTCCACCCAGGGGAAACGGGAACATCTGGGGCAAAGCCGTTAAGTTTTTTTTTTTTGGGTGGGGGAACATTCTAGACCTCGAGAACACATATGAACATACATGAAGCTGCCTCATACTGAATCAGACCCTCGATCCATCAAGGTCAGCATTGCCTACTCAGACTGGCAGCAGGGTCTCAGGCCAAGGTCTTTCACATCCTTGACTGCCTGGTCCTTGAACTAGAGATACCCGGAATTGAACCTGGGACCTTCTACATGCCAAGCAGATGCTCTCCCAGGGATCATTTCCTGCAGGAGCACACAGGAGTGGAGCTCCGGCAGTAAAGAGCCCAGGGGGCGGGCACATGCAACAAGCCCCACCCCCTGCTCCCAGCAGCCCTCAGTCAGAGCAAGAAGCTGCCAGGTAAGTTGCAGAGGCTCCCCGACCCAAAACAGTCCAGGGGCACCTTTAAGACCAAGTTTTATTCAGGTACAAGCTCTCCCTCCTCTGCGAGGACAGATCTGCCCCCCCCCATAGCTAGCAATCCAAAACAGTCCAGTGGAGCCTGAGCGGTGGGTGTTGCCTTCTGACACACTTCCGGTGATGTCAGGGGGTGTGGCATATGCAAATAAGTTGTGCTAATGAGTTATGCTAATGAGCTCCTGCCCCTCTTTTTCTACGAAATGACCCCTGTGCTCTGCCATTAGTGGGAATGTGACAAGAAGAATAAGGGGATGTTCAGTAAGAAGAGCTTATACTTTTCAGTAGAAGCTTGAATATAGAAAGGAACCTTAAGTGAGCCAGAGGGCAGCCATGTTGCTCTATAGTTAAAGAGGTCCCCACTGGTTGACCTCCTGATGGCCCCTGGTATTTTTGGCCACTGTGTGACAGAGTGTTGGACTGGATGGGCCACTGGCCTGATCCAACATTGACTTCTCTTCTGTTCTAATGTTAAGAGCTAGGTTCGAGTCCAGTAGCACCTTAGGCACCAACAAGATTCGAGGGGGAGGGTGGGTAAAAGCTTTGAAAGTCAAAACTCAGATACATGAGCCGTTGTGTGTTTTTTGGTTAGCGTATTGGCCAAGGGCTTAGGAGACTTGAGTTCAAGTCACCACTCAGAGGTGAAGCTCCCTGAGTAACCTTAGGCCTCTCATCCTCTACCTAACCTGACTCACAGGGTTTTGTGAAAAACAAAATGGAGGGATCCAGGTATGTGTCCCTGATCGCTTTAGATTGAATTGCAGGACAAAAATATGACAGACACATAGACATGAAGCTGTCTTACAGCAACTGAGACTCAATACACTGAGAAGAAAACTTAAAATTTTGAATCCAGGATTGGGGGGGGCACTTTTAGCATGATTGCTGTTTTTCAGGATATTACCAGTTCATGTTTCAAATCCATGTTGTTGTTTTTTTGGGGGGGGGGGTTCCAGATTTCGGGGACCATGATTTTCAATGGGGAACAAAGACAAAGGCCTGTAGAATCGTTTTTTTAAAAGGAGATAATGGCACTCGCACATATACACAGACCTTTATTGGCATATGTTAGGTTACAGGAAGAAACAAAAGTGGATAAATAGGTAAAAAGGAGAAATGAATCAATCATATGCATCTATACATTGTGCAGACAGTCCTTGATTACCAAACTTTAAAAAGAGGCTACATTTTTAGTTATTTTGGGGGACAAATCATTCAAGAGGTAACACACCTTTAAAGTGTCTGGACAGCCTATCATATTAAATAAGATTGGATCTAAAAAGGTAAGACGTATCTCATCATATTGGGTACCAATGTTCCCTCTAAGCTGCGGAGTCTTGTGAGTGTAAACTACTTTGTGAGCTAATGGCATTAAAGTTGTGAGCGAGCAATTTGGCTACTGCATAAATTAGTTTGCTCTGGAGCCATCTTTCCGGAGCTGAGACAAAAATGTGTGAGTCGGAGGCTAAAAAATGGTGAGCTAGCTCACACTAACTCAGCTTAGAGGGAACACTGTTGCGGACAGTGTAGGAGAATATGGAAAACCGAGTCCACTTGGTTTTGATTACACGCACAGTGTCTAGCTGAGTATGGAATCCCTTTATATCTACCAGAGGTAACAGCAGATGGAAGAGTATTGCATCTAGCTAATGGCACTCAAGTGACACAGAATGTAGTCCTCCCTCTAATCTAAAGACCCACCAAGTTTCAAGCAAATTGGACCACGGGGTCCAATTCTGTGGGCCTCCAAGCATGGTGTCCCCAGCCATTCAACTTTCAGAAGGGAAAAGGGTTCACCGCCCCCCCCCCCACACACAAAGGGGAGCAAAGGAGGTTGATCCAGCCAGAACTGAACTGCAGCTCGGTCATAATTCCCTTTGGGTGGATAGTGAACTAGCCATCTTTCACCTTGATGATACCAAAATTGCAGAGGGGCTAGTGCTACCTATTCACTAAAGATCTCCAAGGTTCCAAGTGAATTGGACCACAGGGTCGAGCAACATGCTACCATGGACCTTGGTCCCCACTGCCGCTTGATAGGGAGGTGGGTGAAAAATTGGGGAAATAGTTAGAATCATAGAGTTTGGGTGAATCCTAGAGTGCCCTATGACACGGTGACATTGCTTCTGGTTACAGCCAGAAGTGACGTCATGAACTCAAGAGATGATGTTTGGGTAAGTCCTGCACTTCCCAATCTTCTGGAGCTTTCCATCTGAGGGCTGGCATCTGAAGAAGAAGAAGAAGAGATTGGATTTATACCCCCCCCCTTCACTACCCAAAGGAGTCTCAGAGCGGCTGACAATCTCCTTTCCCCTCCCCTCCCCACAACAGATACCCTGTGAGGCAGGCGGGGCTGAGAGAGCTCTGAGAGAACGTCTCCTGAGAGAAGAGCTCTGAAAGAACTTGTGACTGACCCAAGGTCACACCAGCAGCTGCATGTGGAGGAGTGGGGAATCAAACCCGGTTCTCCCAGATTAGAGTGCGTGCTCTCAACCACTACACCAAACTGGCTCCCTGGGCCCCAGGATTCATGCCCTTGGTCAAAAGGACAATTCTTCTATCTGCTGCATATTTATTTATTCATTCATTCATTCATTTATTTATTCGTGTACTTGTTTGTTTGTTTGTTTGTTTGTTTAAATTTTTATCACACCCTCCCGGTCAAGGCCGGATCAGGGTGGCTTACAAACAGGTAAAAATTCCATTGACAACAATTTATATAAATACAATGTTAAAACCAAACATAAAATAAAGTGCTATACTTTGCAGCATCAGCTCCATTGGTCTGCTTCTGATGTAATAGAAAATTACTTCAGATGTCATGGGGGGGGGGATTGGCTCGGGCAGTAGTTAAAGGGTCCAGTGGATCAGGACTCTTCCACCACAGGTGTCAATTGTTGTTGCAGATAGCACGTGGTGGCGGCTCCAAAGAGAAGAAGAAGAAGAGAAGAGATTGGATTTATACCCCACCCTTCACTACCCAAAGGAGTCTCAGGGCAGCTTACAAACTCCTTTCCCTTCCCCTCCCCACAACAGGCACCCTGTGAGGTAGGGTAGGGCTGAGAGAGCTCTGACAGAAACTGTTCCCTTTCAAGAACAGCTCTGACAGGAGTATAGCTTGCCCAAGGTCATCCAGCCAGGTGCAAGTGGAGGAGTGGGGAATCAAACCCGGTTCTCCCAGATTAGAGTCCGCGCACTTAACCACTACCCTGTCTGCTACTCTGGTTCAAGCATTCCTGTCGGAGAAGGGGTCTCAGGGCCCCTGCACTGGACACCCCACTCCCTCCCGGTATGGATTCCAGCATGGTCACCCCTATCTTCCACTTGATCTCGTTGCCCTCCTAGCACGGTGGTGACTTTGTGGCAAAGGCTGGAGTTAACCAGTCTCTCCCACACAAGCCTCACACTCGCTCCTGGTAAGTGTAAGACGGCAGCTCACGTTAACGGGTTTTGCTGCAGGAACCTTGTCAAAATCTCAGTGGACAACCGGGCCCAAAAATGAAGTGCCACCTTCATGATTGGCACTAATTGGTTTCCTGGCTGGCAGGATTTCTCGAGTGGAAGGATCCGGAGAATAAGCAGCCCCCTCACTCCTATAGGGGACAGCCATGACTGAAGCAATTGGGCTTCTGGGTTTCGACGATCTGGCCTCGCCTAGGGGGGGGGAACAAAAAGCCAAAACAGAACAAATCGGTGTTAAACACACCTCCGAACCAGAGATGCAACACCCCAACATTGGCATTGCTGGCTTTTGTTTTGACTCAGCGGTTCTGTGCGAAGGCCGGGCGTTGGCTGAGTCAGCACCCCGTTTCCTCTCACCAAGAAGGAGAAGAAGGAGAAGGAGGAGGAGAAGAAGAAGAAGGAGAAGAAGAAGGAGAAGAAGAGGAGGAGGAGGAGATTGGATTTATGCCCTGCCCTCCACTTGGAGTCTCAGAGCGGCTTACAAACTCCTTTCCCTTCACCTCCCCACAACAGACACCCTGTGAGGTGGGTGGGGCTGAGAGAACTTTGACACAAACTGCTCTTTTTCAAGGACAGCTGTGCCAGAGCTTGTGACTGACCCAAGGTCACATCAGCAGGTGCAAGTGGAGGAGTGGGGAATCAAACCCGGTTCTCCCAGATTAGAGTCCACGCACTTAACCACTACACCAAACTGGCACTACACAAAAGAACCTCCTCAGGAAAGCTCCTCCATTAGCATGTCCACAGCCTGGGGAACTCCTACAGGATAATGACGACAGGATCATGACCCCACCTTCCTGAGTAGATATAAATTACCTGCCTACCATTTTTCTTCTCACCTTGACACAAAGAGGACTCCATCTTTCTGTGTCATACCTCTGAGGATGCTAGTTACAGCTACTGGCGAAACATCAGGTCCTACAATGCCAAGACCACGGCCACACAACCCAGATAATCTACAACAGCTAGTACAAGAATAGATTGATGAAAGAACATTGTACTGATTAATGCAGAGGGGTCCCCATTGCGGCACCTGCCAATACTTTCCCTGGTGCCCGCCAAGTATTTTTAAAAAGTGGGCAGGGCCAGGTAGGCTTCTGCCCAGCAAGGCTCCTGATTGGCTGATTGATTTGATTGGCTGTTCGGATTTTCTTAAAAAGTTGCAGCTGCCACCACACCACAAGGCTCTGCTCTGTGTCACTGAAGTCAAACTGTAGTGATCACTTTGTGGCTGGCTTTGCCTCCTGTAGCAGCTACTTAGTTCTGTCAGAGGTGTTCTTGAAAATGAGCAGTTTCTCTCAGAGCTCTTTCAGCCCCGCCTCCCTCACAGGGTGTCTGTTGTGGGGTGGGGGAGGGAAAGGAGTTTATAAGCCGCTCTGAGACTCCAACTGAAGGGTGGGGGTATAAATCCAATCTCCTCCTCCTCTTCCTCCTCTTCCTCTTCTTCTTCTTCTTCCTCCTCCTCCTCTTCTTCTTCTTCCTCTTCTTCTTCTTCTTCTTCTTCTTCTTCTTCTTCTTCTTCTTCTTCTTCCTCTTCTTCTTCCTCTTCTTCTTCCTCCGCTTCTTCTTCTTCTTCCTCTTCTTCCTCTTCCTCCTCTTCCTCTTCTTCTTTCTCTTCCTCTTCTTCCTCTTCTTCTTCTTCCTCCTCCTCTTCCTCTTCTCCCCAGACAGCTTTTGGAATGCATTCACAGAAGAGACAGGATTTGAATTGGGGGCCGCTCCGATTACCGCCTATCTTTTTAGCTGCTATGCAACACCAAGTCACACACAAAAACCGCACACATATTGTGTAGATTATGCTAAAACTGGAGATGCTCACATGCCATCCTTGCAGACTGATTGTCTTGAGTCAGCCAGAAAAACTCTGGCGACGAATGGCGCGTTCGGAGGCGTGGCCTTTCTCTATTTCGCAGGTGTCCTCTGATGCTGCGATACAAAATTTCTCATTCCTTTTTTCATAGAGAGCGGGAGGAAAAAATGCTCACACAAGAAGAGAGACCGCTTGATTAAGCGCAAGGCAGCAGCATTAGTCTGGAGTCGTTTCCCTTGTTATTTCAACATTGTTCACTTTAACGACCACATGGAAAAGTGTAACGCCGCCGCATTGTGTAATTACAGAGGGAAAAATACTCCCACAACAGAGAAGGGTATCGATTTTTAGAACATTTTTAAGAAACTGTATGCTCAAATGCACAAGCCCCATAATAGATTGCTGAGATAAGACAATATTATACCCGTTATATGGGTGGGTAGCTGAAAACTGGTGACTTGTCCCAGGCCACTAAATCCATGGCTAGTGCAAAAAACCTTCCCTTCTGGGTGCAGCCCAGTTCTGAATAGTTTTCAAGATGTTTGTCTGAATGTTATGTCTCTAAAGAAGAGGAAGAAGAAATATATGAACGGTTGTTACCTATAGCTATGTGATAAAGGATTAGAAACATGTTAGAATCTAAGATTTGAACTGGTGGTGGGAACGCTGTTGGAAGCCTATGAAAGGGGGGGGAGTAGTAGAAAAGGATATATATTGAAGTTGATACAATGTGAATCTGTATTATCCCAATAAAAGTTGTTTTAAGAAAAAAAAGAAGAGGAAGAAGAGATTGGATTTATACCTCATCCTTCACTCGGAGTCTCAGAGCAGTTTACAATCTCCTTTCCCTTCCCCTCCCCACAACAGACACGCTGTGAGGGAGGTGGGGCTGAGAGAACTCTTTCGAGAACTGTCCTTGAGAGAACAGCCCTGAGAGAACTATGTATTGCACAAGGTCATCCAGCAGCTGCAAGTAGAGGACTGGGGAATCAAACCCAGTTCTCTCAGATTAGAGTCTGCACACTTAACCACTATACCAAATAGCCAGTTTGGTGTAGTGGTTAGGAACGGTGGGCTCTAATCTGGAGAACTAAGTTTGATTCCCCAGTTCTCCACATGTAGCCAGCTGGGTGACCTCGGGTCAGTCACAAGTTCTCTCAGAGTTGTTCTCTCAAGGGCAGTTCTCGAGAGAGCTCTCTCAGCCCCACCTCCCTCACAGGGTGTCTGTTGTGGGGAGGGGGAGGGAAAGGAGATTGTAAGCCGCTCTGAGACTCCTTCGGGTAGTGAAGGGTGAGGTATAAATACAATCTCTTCTCTCTCTCTGTCTTTTCCTGATGAGAAGCTCCCTCCTGTCCAGCTTGTAACAGTCAACACTATCTTCACTGGAAGAAGTAGAATCTAATACCCTGCAGCCCTCCATCTTGCCTAGTTTCTGCTCTCACTACAGTAACTGGCTGAATTAGCCCTGTATGCAAGGGTGAGATTCTCTTACAGTTGGCACAAGTTTCTTCAGAGCTCCAGACTGACCAAAGAGAAGCAGCTGTCGAAATGGGATCCATCCATGTTTTAGCACTGAAGCAGTCCTGCGATAACTGCTCTCTTCTTTTCTACATCCTTTTACGCCCCAGTCTTTTATTGTCATCATCCACATGTCATAGAAAGAAGAAGAAGAAGAGGAGGAGGAGGAAGAGGAGAAGGAGGATGAGGAGGAGAAGGGGATTGGATTTATATCCCGCCCTTCACTACCTGAAGGAGTCTCAGAGCAGCTTACAACCCCTTTCCTTTCCCATCCCCACAACAGACACCCAGTGAGGTAGGTGAGGCTGAGAGAGCTCTTTTAAGGACTGCCCTTGAGAGAACAACTCTGAGAGAACTTGTGACGGACCCAAGGTCACACCAGCAGCTGCATTTGGAGGAGTGGGGAATCAAACCCGGTTCTCCCAGATTAGAGTCCGCGCTCTTAAGCGCTACGCCAAACTGTTTCTCAAACAAAAACCTTCCTAATATCTGTGAAGAATTTTTTGCCATGCATGATATTCCATATTTGGGATAGTTCTCCCAAAAAATTGATATGCCACTTTTCACAAGGCTCATTCCAAGGGCCAATTTGCACATTGGTTCTCCATTCCAACATAACCACCCCATTCAAAAAGGTGACCAACATGCCATCGAATATGCGCCAGCCTATTATACAAAGACCAGTCTCTTGCACATGGACCAGTCTATTGAACATCTCCAATGTTCCCTCTAAGCTATGGAGTCCTGTGAGCAAAAATTCTACTTTGTGAGCTACTGGCATTAAAGTTGTGAGCAGGTGATTTGGCTACTGCATAAGTTAGTTTGCTCTGGAGCCATGCATCCTGAGCGAAGACAAAAATGTGTCAGCCAGAGGCTAAAAACCTGTGAGCTAGCTCACACTAAGCCAGCTTAGAGGGAACACTGAGCGTCGCTAGAAAAAGAAGTTTAACCTTTGATTTATTTTTTTCTTGCTCTTTTTTAGAAAACACCCAGCTTGATGTTCTGAAGAACTCAAATGCTTGCACACAATATTGCAATATTCCGGTTGGTCAAATTAAAATATACGACCAACGTAAACCTTACCCATAGTGATTCTTGGACATATAGGTAAGGCTGGAATAAAGAAACTTTTCACGATCTATGACCACAAAGACATACCCAGTCCCTGTTTTCCATGCTGTTTTGGATTATGATATGCCTTCCCTACTTTTCAAAGTGGACAGTGAATTATATATCCTTATAAGAAGCATTTCGGAGGAACGTGATGAATGTTCCGTTCCTTCTGAGTGAGTATTTCATCCAAATAATTAGGGCTATTTACTAGTGCAGCCACGCTGGGGAGGATGGATGGTGTACTGTAAAACAATGAGATGGCTTCATAAATTTCATTAATCCAGATGTCCTTCTTCTGCTAAGTTACAGAATTATTCAGCCTCTGATTTACCAGGCGTGCAATAAATAAAATTATTCTGTCTCTCGGTATTGGATAGCCATAATCACTCCTGTTCAAATTAAAACAAACGATGCCACTGAAAATCAGCCCGTTCTATAAATGGCCCTGTGCCGGAGTTGGATTAGGTGTGCATCATACTTGTTGACATTTCTAATGCAGTCAACAGGATTTTTAAAAATACAACTGCATGCACAGGATTGGGTCTAGAAGCTGCGTTGCAACAATGGCTTCATTTCCCACAACTGAAAGGGGTCTGAGACTCTTCAGGCTTTCCTCCAAATCCTTGAGAGCCAGTTTGTTGTTGTGGTTAGGAGCGTGGACTCTAATCTGAGAGAACCGGGTTTGATTCCCCACTCCGCCTCCACGTGCAGCCAGCTGGGTGACCTTGGGTCAGTCACGAGTTCTCTCGGAGCTGTTCCCTCAAGGGCAGTTCTCGAGAGAGCTCTCTCAGCCCCACCTACCTCACAGGGTGTCTGTTGTGGAGAGGGGGAAGGGAAAGGAGATTGTGAGCCACTCTGAGACTCTTTCAGGTAGTGAAGGGCGGGGTATAAATCCAATCTCTTCCTTCTTCTTCTTCTTTGGATGATAGAAAGGGTTTTAGTTGCAAAAATGTGTCCCCCGGCTCTTCTCCGATGCAGCACGTCCAGGAAGTGACGTGTGACGTTGAGCACGTTGGGGGCGTGGCCCCCATCGTCGGAGGGAAAACCATAGAGTTTTCCCTCCGACGATTAAGGCCACACCCCCAACATGCTCAACGTGGTTGCGTCACAGTTGTGAGCAGGTGATTTGGCTACTGCATAAGTTAGTTTGCTCTGGAGCCATGCATCCTGAGCGAAGACAAAAATGTGTCAGCCAGAGGCTAAAAACCTGTGAGCTAGCTCACACTAAGCCAGCTTAGAGGGAACACTGAGCGTCGCTAGAAAAAGAAGTTTAACCTTTGATTTATTTTTTTCTTGCTCTTTTTTAGAAAACACCCAGCTTGATGTTCTGAAGAACTCAAATGCTTGCACACAATATTGCAATATTCCGGTTGGTCAAATTAAAATATACGACCAACGTAAACCTTACCCATAGTGATTCTTGGACATATAGGTAAGGCTGGAATAAAGAAACTTTTCACGATCTATGACCACAAAGACATACCCAGTCCCTGTTTTCCATGCTGTTTTGGATTATGATATGCCTTCCCTACTTTTCAAAGTGGACAGTGAATTATATATCCTTATAAGAAGCATTTCGGAGGAACGTGATGAATGTTCCGTTCCTTCTGAGTGAGTATTTCATCCAAATAATTAGGGCTATTTACTAGTGCAGCCACGCTGGGGAGGATGGATGGTGTACTGTAAAACAATGAGATGGCTTCATAAATTTCATTAATCCAGATGTCCTTCTTCTGCTAAGTTACAGAATTATTCAGCCTCTGATTTACCAGGCGTGCAATAAATAAAATTATTCTGTCTCTCGGTATTGGATAGCCATAATCACTCCTGTTCAAATTAAAACAAACGATGCCACTGAAAATCAGCCCGTTCTATAAATGGCCCTGTGCCGGAGTTGGATTAGGTGTGCATCATACTTGTTGACATTTCTAATGCAGTCAACAGGATTTTTAAAAATACAACTGCATGCACAGGATTGGGTCTAGAAGCTGCGTTGCAACAATGGCTTCATTTCCCACAACTGAAAGGGGTCTGAGACTCTTCAGGCTTTCCTCCAAGTCCTTGAGAGCCAGTTT
>NW_015171731.1:0-1312 GCF_001447785.1 Gekko japonicus
GTCATGGGTTCTCAAACTATGACAGAGAGTATACAAATATACTTTCCATGCTCCTTTTTTTAACGCAAGAACTGAGGTAGGGTTACCAGTCCACAGTTGGCAATGGGAGATCCCTGGTTTAGAGGGCTCCCCCCCCAAAGATCACATGGAGTGACATGCTTACATCATCCGGAAGTGACATCGGCACATCGGTGACATCAGGGGTGGTGCTCTGGTTCTGGGGTTTGATGTTGATTTTACCATAGAGTTTCACCCCGAAACCAGAGCGTCACCTCTGACGTGCCTACATCACCCAGAAGTGACATAGGCACGTACACGACATCACTTCCGGTGACATCGGCACATCGGGAGTGACACTTGCAGCTCCCAGAGCACCCCCATCCCCCTGCTGGTGAATCAAAGGGACTTGGCGACCCTAACTCAAGGAGTTATGCTAGGAGTCCCCAACCTTTTTTGGGCTTGCAGGCAGCTTTGGACTTCTGGCACAGCATGGTGGGCATAGCCACAACATGGCCATCACAAAACGGACAATGCAGGAGGCACAGCCACAACATGGCCATCACAAAACGGCCACTGCAGGAGGCACAGCCAACCACAAAATGGCTGCCACGGCTTCCTTTCAGCCACACAATGAACATCCTTGTGCTGTGGCGGCAGCTGTTGCCAAAGCTGCAAAGCCAATCGTATCTCCAATGGCCAACAGAAAACTTGCTGGGCAAAAGTCTCTCCTGGCCCCAATCACTTCCTAAAAAGCACTTGGCAAGCACTAGGAAAGGTGTCAGAGGGTGCCGTGGTAATTATGGACACCATGCTGGGGCCCTCTGAGTTCTGCAATAAAATTGATTAACAGTAGATTCAGGAGAAGCAAAAGAAAAAAAAATTTCTTCATTCAACACTTGCAGTGAAGTTCTGTGGTGGACTTGTGATAGAGCTGTGAACGTTTGGATGGAGGTCCATAATGGAATGCAGAAAATTTTGAAATGTTCTTTCAAAAAAGAACCAGAAGTATTACTTTTGGGTCTTAAAATGGAAGAAGTGAATGTAACAAAGGGAACATTGTTATGGTATTTGATTACAACGGCCAGAATGACATATGCTCAATGTTGGAAGCAAGAAAGAATACCTGAACTATGGGAATGGATAATGAAGCTACTCTTTATGGCTGAAATGGATAAAATGACAAGAAAGTTGAACAATAAAGAAGATGAAGAATTTTTTGCGGATTGGAAGGACTTTAAAGAATACATTGAGAGACATTGGGATGTCAAAAATAAACTTTTTTGCTTTAGTAATTATTAAGAATAGACTTTAG
>NW_015171731.1:2266-12076 GCF_001447785.1 Gekko japonicus
GAGCCTGAAGGCTCCGATCGCCGCCTCGAGTGGGTTGGGGGGGAAAGCCGACCTCGGCTGCCGTGGCGTTTGGGGGGTGGTGGGAGGGGAAGGGACAGCACAGCGGAGGCTTGACGGCCGAGCTCGGCGGCCCTGGCATTGGGGGGGGGACGTAGGGGGGACGTGGTTCACACATCTAGGAGCAAAATCAAATGGTGCTGGTAGTCCTCCTCCTGCTTGTGGAGAACATAAAATGGCGCCGGCTGACTATCCAGCAGTGGTGCTGTGGGCGGGACTGGGTTTCGGCTTTTTATTGGTCGAGATGGTAAGTGGCAGTCCCACCGGCCTAACACTAAAGGGGCCAAATTTAGAACGTTTCGAAATAGAACATTGCTATTCAATTATTATAAGGGAGAGATAGACTTTAGAAATGTTGGAAAGAAATTGTTATCAAATAGGTTACCTATGAGACTGAAAAAATATAAGTAAGGTAGTAAAAGAAATTGTGAACCTTTAAATAATATCAAACTGAAGGGAAAGATTAAGAGAGGAAATGTGGTGGGGGTGGGAACGCTGCGGGAAGCCTGGATAAGGGGTGGGAGGGAAAAGGGAAAAGGGATGTATTAAGAAATGGTGAACTGGTTAATTTTGGACTTGTTTTATATCCCGTTAATAAAAACTTGTTGTTATAATAATAAAAAAACCCACTTGCAGTGAAATCCTATGGAGCGTTCCTTTTTGACTCCAGTGGGCTTAGACTGGAGCGACCCTGCACAGATAATCAACAAGGAACTCACCTCCTCATGATGTGACAACGACCACTGCTTTAAGAGAATTTAAAGGGGATTAGAAGCTTTCGTGAATGATGAATCTATCACGGATGGATTCATCGATGGATCTATCGCTGAGAATTAGCTATGGCCTGGCGTGATGTGGTCCACGGGGTCGCAAAGAGCCGGACTCGACTGTGTGACTGAACAACAACAAGAAGATAAACTCTGGCATTGCTTTGTTATGGAACACTCATCAGAGAAATCATTACAATCGGAACTTCATCATTACTGTCCCACCTGTGTGGAACAGTGGTCCCCATTCTGGATTATATGGCAGGGACGGGTCTTCTGCCATACAACCCATACCTGAGAGCCAGTTTGGTGTAGTGGTTAAGTGCGCGGACTCTAATCTGGGAGAACCGGGTTTGATTCCCCACTCCTCCACTTTCGCCTGGCTGGATGACCTTGGGCAAGCCGTAGTTCTGATAAGAGCTGTCCTTGAAAGAGCAGTTTCTGTCAAGAGCTCTCTCAGCCCCACCTACCTCACAGGGTGTCTGTTGTGGGGAGGGGAAGGGAAAGGAGATTGTAAGGAGTTTGTAAGGAGTTTTCGAACCGTAGAAGAAGGGAAAGGAGGGAAGGGAAAGGAGTTTGTAAGGAGTTTGTAAGCCGCTCTGAGACACCTTTGGGTAGTGAAGGGTGGGGTATAAATCCAATCTCTTCTTCTCTCTTCTCCCTTATGTGTGATACCCTGTGCTATGATTTATTTCTTTATTTGATTTCTTTACCCCGCCCTCCCCGCCGAGGCAGGCTCAGGGCGGCTTACACAAGAACCAATAGGTAAACAACAATACAAATATTAGTATAAACTACACAAGTTATTAAAAAGCAATTAACAAAACGATGGCGGTATCATTACAATAAACTGCATTTATCGGTCCATCCATTGTCGGCGGGCTCAGTCTGGAAAGAGTTTGAGACAGGGCATAGATGATAACACAGCTCCTACCTAAATGCCTGGTGAAAGAGCTCAATTTTCGTGGCCCTGCGGAACTGTGCTAGGTCCCGCAGGGCTCTGATCTCATCTGGGAGCTCATTCCAGTAGGTTGGAGCTGCCAAAGAAAAGGCCCTGGTCCTAGTCAATACCAGCCGCTGGCATCCTTAGGACCGGGGGGGGGGGACAATTTTGTGACCCTGACCGTAGTGCTCTCTACTAGGTTTTAATGCTCACTTATTTCTTTAAAAGTAAAGGTAAAGGTTCCCTTGCTTGAAAGCCAGTTGAATCCGACTCTAGGGTTGCGGTGCTCATCTCCGTTTCAAAGCCGAAGAGCCAGCGCTGTCCGAAGACTTCTCCGTGGTCATGTGTCCGGCTTGACTAAACACCAAGGCGCACGGAACGCTGTTACCTTCCCACCGAAGTGGTACCTATTTAACTACTTGCAATTTCTCGCTTTCGAACTGCTAGGTTGGCAGGAGCTGGAACTGGAGACGGGAGCTCACTCCGTCTTGCGGGACACTCGGGTTACCTATTGAATAAATGTAGAACAGTAAGCTGCATCCAACTTTTCCTAACATAAAACTTGATTGTTTCCTTGTCCACTTAGGGGTGTTATGGTTACAGGCTGTTATTTTTATGAATGTTTATCAGATGTCAGTGCTATTGTATTGTATTGAAATTATTAAAATTAATACAAAATAATAAAATTATAAATTTAAAGAAAGAATTAGCTATGATGCATCGATATAGGGATGGAAAACAACTTCTGACATTCATTGGTCCAACTAGATCTTCCATGGTTCGGAAAATAGTAAAAAACCCAGTAGCACCTTAAAGACCAACAAACTTTGTTGGAGCATACGTTTTTGAGAAACACAGCTCTCTTCATCAGATGCCTCTGATGAAGAGAGCTGTGTTTCTCGAAAGCTTATGCTACAATAAAGTTTGCTGGACTTCAAGGTGCTACTGGGCTTTTCACTATTTTGCAGCAACAGACTAACATGGCTAACTCCTCTGGATCTATGGTTTGGAGGATAAGCTTTTTTAAGCTGAAGGATGAATTGAATTTGCAGTTACTAAATATGGGCTGCGGTCACACGGAGCATTAGGCACGCTAGAGAGACGGAAGATGGGCAGATTTTCCGGGCGCGATCTCACCACCACATCTGGGAAGCGTAGAGCTCCCGTGGCTCACCCGAGGCTTCACTCCGAAGATGTGCGGTAAAAAACTAGTACCTCGGAGGTACTAGTTTCCAGAAACCGTGGGGCAAGGGCGGGCGCGTGATCGCATTTCCAGTGGAATCCCATGGCATCCGCTGCCCACCCATGTCCGCTTGCAATTTTTTTTCCCCAAGTGTACTCGGGATGCGTACAAGCACCCAACGGGGCATGCACACACATTGATGTACAGAAAAAAAAACACCTGTTTGCTGCAACGCGCAGCTTCTTTGCCATGCCGCAGGATTGTGGTGTGATCGGCACCTCCCCCCTACCACGGGACCTCCACAGGACCTCCACGGGACCTCCACGGGATGTCTGCTCATGCAACCGCGCATTATTTTGCCCCAGGGCAAACAGCCACACTCCCCCCCCCGCATTTTCCTGCCCATGTGACCGCAGCCATGTATAGTTTAGATAATAGATTTCAACAGCTAAGCATCCGAGCAATATCAGTGTCTACTTTCAGGATGTGGGGACTAAATAGGTTTAACAAGCAGCCTAATGTTGTCAAATCACGGAAGGTATGCAGAATTGGCCCTGGTTAGTACCTGGATTGGAGACCACCAAGGAAGCCCAGGGTTGCTCTGCAGAGGCAGGCAGTGACAAACCACCTCTGAACGTCTCTTGCCTTCAAAACCCCATGATGGGTTGCTGTAAGCTGGCTGTGACTTGACAGCACTTTCAACCGCCAATATGCCCTTCTGCTGACTCATTTGCCGTGTTCCTGGAGCTGCCGATTGGTCAGAGTTGACTGAATCAACCTAAATTAGAAGATAAAACCTCCAGGGATTCAAGTTGGTAGATGTTTGGTTCATAGGGAAGCGCCTTGCAGTCAGCTTGGAATTTTTGATCCTCTGAGTAATTTTTTTTCTGTCATCCGCAAACTTTGCTGACACAATTGACCTATCAGGAAACATTACCGTCAATTGGAAAAGCACTAAACGCTAAATATGACAGGCATGAATGGGAATGAAAGGTTATCGAGGTAGAGTTCAACCTTTTTGGCTATAGCACAATGGAATGATTATTGAAAATGTCGGATGCAATGAAAATGATGAAATTATCAGCATTGTAGCATTCTGGATATATACAGTGCTTGGACGTAAGTCGGCAGCGTTTTGTTGTCTAAAGAAGGACTGTCCTGTAGACAACATTTGTGCATTGTTGCTGTTGTTGTGATGATGATGGATGACCAGGGGTCATTTCCTGCAGGAGCGCACAGGAGAAGAGCTCCGGCAGTAAAGAGCCCAGGGGGCGGGCACGTGCAACAAACCACACCCCCTGCTCCCAGCAGCCCTCAGTCGGAGCAAGAAGCAGCCAGGTAAGTTGCATAGCACCCCCCAGCCCGCCTTCCCTGGCCCACGCCAAGGCGCAGGGCCCGGGGAAGGCCTCCGGGGCACCCCACCCCACCTTCCCCAGCCTGCGCCGAGGCATATGCAAATAAATCATGCTAATGAGTTATGCTAATGAGCTCCTGCACCTCTTTTTCTACTAAATGACTCCTGATGATGACGACGACGATGATGACTGGTAGATGGTGTTCTGCAAATTGAGATCTAGTCAAGTTCTTGGGAATTGCAGAGGTATCTCTGCAGGATTCTGGCTGTTCCAAGCAACACTGTCTTCTGGAGCTGAGCCGGTGTAATTTGTTCCATGCCCAGAATCTCCAAGTGTCTCTTGAGACTTCAAGGTACTGCTCCAAGGGCTCCTATAACAACTGGCATGTTAGTAACCTTCTTCTCCCAGAGGTGCTCTGACTCTGCTTGAAGCCCAGTAGCACCTTTAAGACCAACGAACCTTATTGTAGCATAAGCTTTCAAGAAGCACAGCTCTCTTTGGTCGAATCTGCATTTGCATTTTCAAATCAGTTTCGTGCTGCTGTGATGCCGTCTTTCTCTATGCTTGTTTGAACGTTCTTTGGAGAAGATTCATTTAAACCAGTGCAGAGGTGCAATGACAGTGGAGCCGCTATGAGAGGGTGATAAACATATGCAGACATGCAACAGTATCCTAGCTCTGTTGAGGTGTGAAAACGAAACCAAATGTAGACAGTGTTTTTGAAGACGGAGTCAGAAGGCTGGGACATCGGTGGGAAAGACAAATGCAGATTTGACTGATGCAGCAACAGATTAACATGTCTAACTTCTCTGGATCTATAACTCTGTTTGTAGGTTTTGGTATTTCATGCTCTTTTTCTTCTTTTTTTCTTCTGCTGTCTCCTGGGATTGCAACATCAATGATCCAAACCCTTTTTCTTTTCTTTCCTTTCCTACAATTATGATATCAGGGGTGTTATCCACCAGTTATTTATGTGTCCGCAATCAGAAGTCCCAAAGAATCTTTGTTTCATCATTCTCTGTGATCTTGTCTGACTTGTGCTCCCATGAATTTCTGGCTCCCGTGAACTGCAGGACGCCATCTACCAGTCAAATCGCTGACTGTGATGATTCATAAATAATAAGAATTTATTGAGCTAAAATCCTGATGAACTCTCTTCAAAAGCTGTTTAGGATAAGAAGAAGAATTTGGACATCTTAAAAAGCATGGCCAAGACTTGCCTCCACTGGCAACTGCAGGCCAGGAGGTGGAGGAGGCCGGAGGGATGCTGGCCCAGCAGTGTTGGGTCTTCCGGCAGGGCGGGGTGGGGGCAGGCTGGTTCTCTGTACCCTGCCTCATTGGGCTATGAGTCACAGCGTGGGGGAGAGGGAGGGCCCACAGGGACTATATGGGAAGGGCCACACTGGGCCCTGGCCTCTTTGTCTTCAGTTCGTCGAATAAGCAGAACTGTAAACACTGACGAAAAGAAGCTCTTGAATCTCTAAGTCAGGGGTGTTGAACTTATTTGCTATGAGGGACGGATCTGACATAAATGGGACCTTGCTGGGCCGAGCCATGTGTGTCATAAAATGTAATGCCGGGTAGCGGAGATATAAACTTTATAATCGCGCCCGGAAACTCCGCCTGTTTTCCGTCTCACTTGTGTGGCTTCTGTTCCGTGTGACCACAGCCTTTGTTTATTTAATGGTGTCTGATAACTGACACCTCTTGCTCTGAATGATTGCATCAAAATGTCTCTGCGTTGCAATCTCGGGTATGCTGTTCAGGTGTGTATCTGTAAGCGGCAAACCTACGATGATGCAGCAGCAGCAGAACTGGAAGAAGCAGCAGAAGACAGCCAGTTCCACTGTGGGCCTGATAGAAGCCCTCTGGGGGCCTAATCTGGCCCCCGGGCCGCATGTTTGACACCCCTGCTCTAAGTAACAAAATGTTTGTGTGTGTCTAAATTAAAATAATAGGCACAAACTATCAGGGAGGACTGTTGTCTCCCAGTCCCCTTTGTACCTTTCCCAAAGGCATTAAGCTGGCAATTGTGGGAAACAGAATGCTGGATTAGATAGCTCCTTCATCTGAGTTCGCACGGGCTCTTAATAGTGTCTTATGATCTCAACATGGCAGTTCTTCTTTAATTCCCCCCTCTCCATATTCGATTGTTAAAAAAAACCTTGTTTGCAAGATGAATAAACAAATGAAAAGCCAGAAGAGGGGTTGCAGTGGTAACTTCCACTAGCTGCATTATTTTCCGGAAGATTCTTTGACTTTGGAAACTGATTCTTCCAAAAGAGCAACGCGAACTTCTGCACTACGAGAAAGCCAAATGTCTACAGTTCCCCCCCCCTTAAAGGCTTTTAAGAACATGCTGCCTGCTTTTTATGGTTACCGCGTTTAGCAATTCTAGAAATATTTCTATAGTGTAGATGAAACGGAGAAGAAAAAAGTCTTTCCAGTGGATTTCACCTTGAGGAATAAGAGACAATGGAAAGTCAGAGCCGGGAATTCTGGGTAGAGGAACAAGTTGCTGACAAAGGCCAAAGTTTAAATAAAACATGTTCCGTGGAGTTAAATCAATACTTTATTTGTTAAGGAGAAGTAAAAGTACAAAAAAGCTTGTACGACCAGGCATAAAAAAAAAAGTGAGAAATCAATTCTAGTTAATTCAGAATGCTTCAGGAGTCACCTATGCCGTTACGTATGAATAATTCACAAACAGATATTTATTGCGGACATACGTTGTTGGGTTTGGATTGAGTTTTGCCCCTCATTTGACCTGGGTCCTGTAAAGAATGAGATTCGGCTAATTAAAATAACATTTTGCAAGTCAGACAATGCCTTTGGGATCTTCCAGGACTAATCGTGGAGAGGTGTTGGGGGAGAGAGAGGGGAGATCCGATGTCTGATAAGTTTAATATAAATAGTGATCTTTTGTTGTGTGTTCGTTCTGGAAGGGTGTTTTTTTCCCCTTTCCCTGGCTGACTGTGCTGCTTCTTGAAAATGAATCTCCTTTTGTATGGGTGTCCCTAATAATGAGGGTCAATTAGGTCGAGCAAATGTTTGCAGGAACTTGAGGCCCCATTTGCGTTCCTCCCTTGCCTCTCATGGGCTTCCCCCCCTCAATCGCGTGAGGCTGTTTTGCCAGATATTATTCTGCCAGCCTAACCAAACGCCCCCTTGTCTTCTTGAATTCATCTCTGCGTCTACCCAGATGTACTCGTCCTTCTTTCTTTGCTGTCTTCCTAGCAGAAGTCCCCGGTTTATGGTTGCCAACTCACTGCTTACAAAACAACAACAACACCTGGCTGGTCTTCTGAATTTTGGACCATTTCCCAGATAGTTTTGGAGGGGGGGTCATCAAAACAAACATTTCTTTGGAATAAAGCTAGTCGATTGACTAAAATCATGTTAGGACTCTCAAGCCATGAATCACCCACCCCCAGATCCTTTCGCTCTAGGAATTTCTGGAAACTGTATGGTAAGAACATCTGGTTTTACCACACAGTTTCCAGTGATTTCTAGAGCTACCCTTTGTCACTTCCAGGTAGCTCTAGGAATTGCTGGAAGTCTGTGATAAGAACTTCTTATATGTTAGACAAAGCCTTACTTTTCTTTGGTGGTTTTTTTCCCGGGACACTCCGTTCCTGACTCCAACCCTCCTACCATTTGCCAGGAATTGCCTGGCAAACCTAACTCATGTACATTTTATACATTCTCAACACACCCTTGTTGAAATTCAACATCTCTGGAACCGATCAAGACCTCCTGAAAACCCTACCTATGCTCCCTTGGGTTTCATGACAGAAGAAAGGTGGCATGCATGCTCACAAAATAATAGATGAGTAAATGTGTGAATAGCTATAGGTCAACCATGAAGGTGGAAGGCTGCAGACGTTGGCACCAGCGCATCATTTCACACACGACTGCAAAAGTGTGCATGTGTGTATACTTCGCCAACAGCTGCAACCCACAGTTTCTGAGCAAAGCACAGCAAGGTCAGCCATGAAGAAGAAGGAGGAGGGGTAGGAGGAGATTATTAGATTTATACCCCATCTTTCATTACCTGAAGGAGTCTCAGAGCGGCTTACAATCTCCATTCCCTTCCCTTCCCCACAACAGACATCCTTTGAGGTAGGTGGGGCTGAGAGAGCTCTTTCGAGAACTGCTGGTGAGAGAACAGCTCTGAAACGTGTAACTGACCCAAGGTCACACCATCAGCTGCATGTTGAGGAGTGGGGACTCATACCTGGTTCAAACCCAGTTCTCCCAGATTAGAGTCCACGCTTCTAACCGCTAGCCCAAACTGGCTCTCAGCAACCAACCTCATTCTCCTTAGTATGCAGACTTCGTCCCATCACAGTCACAGGCTCAGCGTATCATGTCTGGCAGAACCGTTCACAGCAGCACACATAAAACTTTTGCTATTCCACGGGGTGGATCCTACCCCTATCCTACCATTCCACTAAGCAAAGCTGAGCTATTTATTCATTCCTTTATTCAAAATATTTGCATCCCACCTTTCCTTTTGGCTCAAGTTTGAAGTCTTTCCCAAGTCTAAGATGAAAAAGCCGCTTAAGATGGAGGAAGACTACTTCAAGAATGGTTAGATCCATCCCACTGTATCCTGCCCTTGAACTCCTCAAGGCCTCATCACAGCCAGAATTCTTGTAATTAAACACTGGCAACTGTAGGGACTCTGTTTTGTGTGAACCATAGCCACCAGTACATGGCCTCATTTATGTGTAGTGTTTGGTGTAGTAGTAGTTAAGTGTGTGGACTCTAATCTGGGAGAACAGGGTTTGATTCCCCACACCTCCACTTGCAGCTGCTGGATGACCTTAGGCAAGCCATAGTTCTGTCAGAGCTGTCCTTGAAAGGGCAGTTCTTTTTTTCTTTCTTTCAGAGAAAGAACTTTTATTGGTGCCATCTTTGACAGCTATGTTTGGTTGAGAGTAAATAAAAAGATTAATCAATATTCAACTTATAACAATAAACTTATTTACTACAGTACCCTCTTTCTTCAGAATGGTAATGTTGAAATATCCTTAAGCTATCACTGTTCCCTTCTCTTCAGTAACTGTTCATTTCCCTTATGCTAAAACTTAACTTTCTCAAAACTTTATAACCTATTGGCTACAAATTTCCCTTAACTCTAAGACCTGGTCTATCTATAACTTGTACCTAACTCTAACTAATTCTAACCTACTTTTATTTTTTTTTTTAAGAAAAAAACCCCCTTACCTATGGCCCCGTTCACACGGAGGATTTGCCGCGCTAAAGGCATGAATGTCAGGTGGATTTTCGGGGTGTGGTCACACCGCAACATCTGGGAAGTGTAGTGCACCCGTGGCCAACCCGTGGCATCCCGCCAAAGATGCGCAGTAAAAAACTGCCTTGGAAAGTGCACTGGTATCCAGAAAATGTGGGGCAGGGGCGGGTGTCTGATCATGGGAGAGCTAGTATCCCGTGGCATCCGGTGCCCGTCCATGTCCCGTCGCAAACCGGATGTTTTTC
>NW_015171731.1:12349-15877 GCF_001447785.1 Gekko japonicus
GACGCTTACAATTTGCTTTGTGATTTGACTATTAATGAATGGATAGACAGAGGATATAGACTTATTTGTGCAAAGTGAATATGATTTAGCTTTGTCTGAAGTTTGGTAAGACAAACAGGTTATTGCAGCTAATATATATGAGGGTAGTAGAATTGTTAAAGTATCTAGATGAGTTTAAACTGGAGAAGCTTTTGAAGATCCCGAAGCAGAATTATGTGGGACTAAACTAAATTGCAGAGTGACATTAACTCTGGTATATAGTAAACCGGGATTATAGAGTAAAATAAGGACTCCAACAGGGTGAAAGTTTATAATGTATATATTTTATTTAGAATTAAGCGGTTAGGAAATAAATATAGATTAATGGGTTAATTTGATCTGTTGTTGATAAATTGGAGATCAGTGACAAAAGATGTAATGGGTTAAGGTAGTGTAGAAGTGGAACTATAAATTGGATTGGGGTGGGTGTTGTGTTTGTTGTATGTCTGTGCTTTTTATTTCTGTTAAATCTCAATAAAAATTATTAATAAATAAAAAAAAACTACCTCGGAGAGTGCACTGGTATCTGGAAAATGTGGCTCTCAGCAACCAACCTCATTCTCCCTAGTATGCAGCCTTTGTCCAATCACAGTCACAGGCTCAGCGTATCATGTCTGGCAGAATGGAAAATGCGGGGCAGGGGCGGGTGTCTAATCATGGGAGAGCTAGTATCCCATGGCATCCGGTGCCCATCCACGTCCCGTCGCAAACCGGATGTTTTTCGTAAGCACATGCGCACAAACACGAAACTGAAAGCAGTGCTGCTCCGTGGAACTGCGCATGTGCACAAACGTGAAACACTTGTTGTGCCACTTCCTTGCCATGCTCGAGCATTGCCGTGTGATTGCCAGCTAACAGCCGAAGTGCGAAGACTTGGGGGACTGAGTGATCGGGCTACCACACTTTGTTTTGCTCTGAAAAAACAGCCCCCCCCCCCCCCCCCCCCGTGATATCTGGCCCGTGTGACTGGGGCTTAAATTACCTATACTATATTCTAATTTACAGTACATAGACTAACCCTAAAGTCTTCTCCAGAACCTCTGCAGGGTAACAGGAATCCACCACCTGTCTTCTAGGGCTCTCCTCCCTCCCTGGGAGCTTTAACTGAAGCTTCTCACTGTATTAATCCCCCCCCTCTCATTTCTGGAAAGGGCAGTCCTCTCAGAGCTCTCTTAGCCCCACCTGCTTCACAGGGGGTATGGTCAAACAGGCCATTTAGTCTGCTTTCAGCCCACCTCAAAAACGGATTTCATATCCACGTTCACATACCTAACATCTCCGCACCATCCCCAGCCGTTGCTTTCTGGCTCAAATCCCCTTTAAAATTGAGTATTTTTGTGAAACATGGCGGCAACGGCGGCGAGAAATCGGGCAGCCCGGACGGGGATTGGGCCAGCAGGGCACCATGGCGGGATGACGTGGTAGGCCAGATCCAATCAGGATGGAGACCGGCTGTGGCGGCACGCACTGTTGTGCGCTGTGGGACCATCCCCAAAAGGAGTCGCTGTGGACGAAGAAGATCTGCGCCGAGACGTCATCACCCGGGACTGAAAGAACCTCCGAAGGAAAAAAGTCAAACAACAACTAAGACCCTGCCACAGGTGCCTGGTAGGCAGTCACTTCCCCTTCATTCTGTGTGGCCCTAGTTAGACAACGTAATTGTTCCCTGTAAACCGCTCCGAGCCGACTGGATGGAGCGGTATAGAAATCGAAATGTAAAGTAAAAGTAAAGTAAAAGTTACCAGGTCCCCAAGTGGTGTTTTCCTGATTCTTTGGTTCTGATCGCTCCTCCGGTGTCGAGCCACTTCCGGTTTAAACCCCCTCCCCGCTCGAAAGCTGCCCGAGGCTTCCACTTTTCGCCCGCCATTTTTTAAAATGCGTTGGCGGTGCACGCATAGGTGGAGCTCCGCCACCGCGTTTAGAAAACCGACATTTAAACGGTCACTTGTTTTGGCATTCAGATGAGTTCGGGATCTCACGGAGGCCATTTTCGGGTCAAACATTTAAAGGGAAGTCTTTTGTTGGAGGGGTTGGATTGATTTGCCCTGGTTGCTCTGCGCATGCGCCATGGTAGTTCCCCCCCTTCTACGGAGGGGCACCTATGTGCATGTGCAAGCTGAGGGAAAAAAATTAAAAACCCACCAACACACTCCCACGCGTCAGTAGTGTAGACGCCAGGGAGTGACGTGACTGCGTGGTGAGGCGGGATAAGGGAGGTAAGTGTGATCACGATTATCCAGATCAAATATAATCCGGTTAGAACCGGAGCAGTTTAAACCACTCTCAGCACGCTATCTGACCACACCCAGGGTGTCTGTTGTGGGGAGGGTAAGGGAAAGGAGTTTGTAAACCGCTCTGAGACTCCGAGTGAAGGGCGGGGTATAAATCCCATCTCTTCTTCTTGGTTCTACACAAGCCCTTTTGAGACATTCTGAACATGGGCACAATTGATTTGCAATGGAGGGGAGGGAACTGAAGGCTCACACCTCCTGGCCCCTCATCTGACCTCAGCACATTAATGAGCTCTGTGTACACAGAACCAGTATATGTGCACACTTTATATGCATAGGTTCTATGCACAGTGTCATTGCATCCAATTACATGTCTTATATCAAATAAAAGCTATTTTCTCTTTTTCTGTTCTTATCATATTTAAACATGTTTTATCCAGTTGTAAACCCTTAACCATCTTTTATCCTGTATTTTTTTGTCTTTATCCTGCAGTATTAAACTCAAATTGTCCGTTTGCGCTAACTCAACGAGTTTTGTTATTATGTCCTCTTTCGAGGGTATTTTGTCCATTTTCCAATTTTTCGCCACTAATATTCTCGCAGCTATTATGATGTATACTAATAAATATACATCTTGCTTGGTGTAACCTTTTGGAATTATATTTAATAAATAAATTTCAGGTGCTAACAGGACATCTAGATTTAGTATTTCGAAAATAATATCCTGTACCATTTTCCAGAACTTTTGCATTTTACTGCATTTCCACCACATGTGGTAAAAGGTCCCCACATTAGATTTACATTTCCAACATTTATTGGATGTTTGTGGATAACATTTTGAGATTTTTATCTGGGGACCAGTACCATCTATGGAACATTTTATAGATATTTTCTTTATAGTAAATGGCTCTCATAAATTTTGCAGTTTTCCATATTATTTCCCATTGTTCAAATTCCAGCTCTTTCCCCATATCCTGCATCCAGGAAATCATAGCAGCTTTAATGTTTCCGTCCATTTCATAGTCTTCTAATAAAAATCTGTTCCCTTCTATGTGGACTAGGATGACAACGGGGCCAACAGCCCGTTCCCGCAGGACCTCCCAGCCCTCACAATGGACTCCCATGAACTGTACGATCACCATTGCAATGTGGAATAGAACTGACACCCAGTTTCTTTTTCTTTCTAAGGAAGGAAGCAGTGCATATGAGCCAAGTGACCTGTAACATGGCAGTACCTGTCTGAGGTCCCACCCCTCCT
>NW_015171732.1:0-12875 GCF_001447785.1 Gekko japonicus
AACTGTACACAGTATTCCAAATGGTATCCTTACTAAGGCGTAATTAAATATAGATATATATATAATATCCCGCTTTTCTCCATGATAGAGGTCTCAAAGCGTCTTTGTTCATCGTTCCCCCTCTTCCATTTAATCATTAGAACAACAGCCTTGTGGGGTTGGTTAGCCTAAGAGGTTGTGACGGGCCTGAGGTCATCCGTCGGACGTCCACAGCTGAGCAAGTGATTTGAATCTTGTCCTCCCCGGTCTGAATCCAGCCCTCTAACCACTCCCCCATACGAGTCTGTTGCCAACCAGGCACGAAAATATCAGTAAAACAAATTCCGCCCGCAGTTCTCACAACAACCCTGCGTGGTAGCCTCAGCCGCGAGAGTATTACAGGCCTGAAGTTATCTGGTGAGCTTTGTGAGCGTGGATCGGAACTCACGTATCCAAGCCGGACACCACAAAAGTGGCTGTTTCGCACAGGTCGCCGTGCGACTGCAGAGTCTCGCAGAAGAAGCCTTCTGCCTTAGCCGGTGTCGGGTTCAAACCATGCCTAAGAGCCGCGGAGAGGAATACATGAGCAGGTGGCGCGCCTTCCCGGATCCATTTCCCGAGGGCCCGGACTGAGGCACTTCTGGGCCAGAGCGAAATCTCATCCGCTTCCATTTCCCCGGCACATCTTCGTGCTTCTGTGTTTGTTTGTGTCTCACGCTGCAATTTTGGCTCGCGGACAGCCTCGTGGGAACCTTCCCAGGAATGGAAACTCTGACGACGGAAGCGTCCCAGTAGCTCCCTGAGTGTTCAGCCGGCCCTGCCAGGGAAGGAACTTGGATGACATCCTGCCTCTTATTTAGGACAACAATCGGGGTAAGAATGCTTCCCGCCCCCGCTTCCTCCGGGCTCCTCTCCCACCTAGATCCAGAGCTCAACCCTTCTTGGCTGCCCTCCAAAGCCACACGGCGTGTACGAGCATGCCGGCGCATGTATACAACTCTGTGACATCTCCCTGCTCTCACACTAAAAAAAACACAATGTCTCTTTTCCCCCCCACCCCCCGCTGCATTTTCCTTCTTGGTTGGAGAGTGGGTGCGGTACTGCGGTCAGGGTGTCGTATTAAGGTGTGGGAAGATCTGGGTTCGAGTCCTCCCCAACGCTCCCTTCTCAGAGCTGTGGAGTCTTGCGAGCCAAAAATCCTACTTCGGGAGCGACCGGCATTCAAGGTGTGAGCGAGCGATTTGGCTCCTACGTAGATTAGTTTGCTCTGGAGCCCTCCTTCCTGAGCGAAGGCAAGAACCAGTAGCTCCCTGAGTGTTCAGCCGGCCCTGCCAGGGAAGGAACTTGGATGACATCCTGCCTCTTATTTAGGACAACAATCGGGGTAAGAATGCTTCCCGCCCCCGCTTCCTCCGGGCTCCTCTCCCACCTAGATCCAGAGCTCAACCCTTCTTGGCTGCCCTCCAAAGCCACACGGCGTGTACGAGCATGCCGGCGCATGTATACAACTCTGTGACATCTCCCTGCTCTCGCACTAAAAAAAACACGTCTCTTCTCCCCGCCCCCCCCACTGCATTTTCCTTCTCGGTTGGAGAGCGGGTGCGGTATTGCGGTCAGGGCGTCGTATTAAGGTGTGGGAAGATCTGGGTTCGAGTCCTCCCCAACGCTCCCTTCTCAGAGCTGTGGGATCTTGCGAGCCAAAAATCCTACTTCGGGAGCGACCGGCATTCAAGGTGTGAGTGAGCGATTTGGCTCCTACGTAGATTAGTTTGCTCTGGAGCCCTCCTTCCTGAGCGAAGGCAAGAATATGTGAGCCAGAGGCTAAAAAACTGTGAGCTGGCTCACACTAACTCAGCTTAGGGGGAACACTGGTCCCCGCTGTGACATCAGACTTTCGGGGGAGGGACCTTGGGCCAAACTCTCTCGGCAGCACCTACCTCGCAGGGTGGTTGTGAGGATAAAACGGGAACTGGGGACGACGCGTCATCAATTTGGGTTCCAGAGCCTGAGAATGAATATCACAGCTTGTTTGCAGAGGGGGGGGGGAATGCCATTTTCTAAAGTCATGGTGGGGGATTGGGGCCTCTCTAAAGCTTCCGACTCTCCAACAGCCCTGTTCACCCAAGTCCCTCCTGCCTGGATCATTATGACCCTTAATAGCTAGTGTTGCCAATCTCCAGGTGCACCTGGGAGCCAGTTTGGTGTAGTGGCTAAGTGTGCGGACTCTAATCTGGGAGAACCGGGTTTGATTCCCCACTCCGCCACTTGCAACTGCCGATGTGACCTTGGGTCAGTCACAAGCTCTGGCACAGCTGTTCCTGAAAGAGCAGTTTGTGTCAGAGCTCTCTCAGCCCCACCCACTTCACGGGGTGTCTGTTGTGGGGAGGGGAAAGGAAAGGAGTTTGTAAGCCGCTCTGAGACTCCAAGTGAAGGGCGGGGTATAAATCCAATCTCTTTTCTTCTTCTTCTTCTTTTGGAATTACAACTGATATCCAGACTACAGAGGTCAGTTTCCATGAGGCAGGTGGCTGCCACCCCCAAATATCCAGGAATTCCCCGCCCTGAAGTTGGCAACCCAATCTGACAGCTCAAATGACCTTGAGAAATAGATCCCCCTTTAGAGACTGTGGCTGTCAGCATTACAGGCTTCTTGGAAGGGAATCCTGGCTTGGAGAATAACGTTCGCTTTCATTTAAGCAAGGTGTGCACTGGGAGTCAGCTAAAAACGTCTGAATTTTTTCTTAAGACTATTCTTATTCCACCTATACGTTTCTAACACTGGCATAGATGAGGCAATAGTTTCAGCGCCCCGGGCTTGGTGAGAGAGTTTGCAGAGGTTTCGGTAGATTATAAAGAGGTGAAGAACACCTTTTCCGTTCATGTCTGCCTCTTGTGTTTCCGGAGACTTCGGGGGCACATTGGTGACATTGGGGTGTGCGTGCGTAGAAACACATAAGAGAAGCCAATGTTGGATTAGGCCAATGGCCCATCCAGTCCAGCACTCTGTGTCACACAGTAGCCGCTGGTGTGACCTTGGGTCAAAAACTGGAAAAAACTTTGATGGAGGGACGCACATTCAGACCTACAAAATCGCTGTTACCAGAATAAGTTATGGTGATATGGCTATACCTATGGCCCATCACTAATACTAGGAGTCCAATTATAAGTAGACAAGGAAGCAACATCTGGTGTACTAGAATTCTGTAACAGGTACATTCTGTAACAGGTACATATGTGTACTAGCATTCTGTAACAGGTCTTTGAATGTGTGTCTAGAATATATAGATAATAGTGACCACTGAGGAAGGCCCTTAGGGGCCGATACGCGTTTGGTCTTCAGTTGTAAAGTTTTTACCCATCATTTGTATGTATAGTGGACAAGCTTTTACAGTCTGATCTTAGACAAAGCAATTTTTAATCAGGAAAGTTTTAACACGTGTACACCTTAATAAATATTTGTATTTTTTATATATATATATAGTTTAGCTTAGCCCTAGTTTATTCATAGTGACCTTGGGTCAGTCACAAGTTCTCTCGAAGATGTTCTCTCAAGAGCAGTCCTCGAAAGAGCTCTCTCAGCCCCCACCTTCCTCCCAGGGTGTCTGTTGTGGGGAGGGGAGGGGAAGGGAAAGGAGTTTGTCAGCCGCTCTGAGACCCCTTTGGGTAGTGAAGGGCGGGGCATAAATCCAATCTCCTCTCCTCTTCTAAAAACGAAGTAAATAAAATAAGATAAGAATAAGATAAAAATAAAATAAACATGCTAATAAACATTTAATAAACATCCATTTGTTGTCGAAGGCCTTCACGGCCGGCGTTCATTAGCTGCTGTGGATTTATCTGGGCTGTCTGGCCGTGGTCTTGGCATTATAGGACCTGATGTTTCGCCAGTAGCTGTGACTGGCATCCACAGAGGTATCACACAGAAAGATGGACACATCTTGACATAGAGAGTCCTCCCTCTTTCTGTGTGATTCCTCTGAGGATGCCAGTCACAGCTACTGGCAAAACGTCAGGTCCGACGATGCCAAGACCACGGCCGGACAGCCCGGATAAATCCACAGCAGCGACTAAACCTCCATTCATTTATCTAATTCATTCATACTCCACCTTTCCTCCCAGGGGGAACTCAAAGCCGCTTTCATCCTTCTCTCTTCCGTTTTATCCTCACGACAACCCGGCGAGGTAGGCTAGGCCGGGAGAGCATGGCTGGCCCCAGGCCACCCCGCGAGCTCCCATGACACGCGTGAGGATTCGAACTTGAGTCTCCCAGATACTAGGGTTCTCTGGCCTAAAGAGTGGGGTTGCCAACCTCCAGGTGTGGCCTGGAGATCTCCCAGAATTACAATTCATCCCCAGAGGACAGAGGTCAGTTGACCTGGAGGAAACGGCTGCTTTGGAGGGTGGACCCCGTAGCACAGTGCCCTGCTGAGGTTCCTCTGCTGCCCAGACTCTACCTTCTCTGTGCTGCACCCCCAAATCTCCAGGAATCCCCAACTTGGACTGGCAGCCTCACTTAAAGATCCTGGTTCCAATGTAAAGGACTCTTCTTCTGGAGGGAGAGCCCCTTAAATAAGAAGAAGAAGAGGAGGAGGAGGAGGAGGAGGAGGAGGAGGAGATTGGATTTACACCCCGCCCCTCACTCCTCGAAGGAGTCTCAGAGTGGCTTACAGACTCCTTTCCCTCCCCCTCCCCACAACAGGCACCCTGTGAGGCAGGTGGGGCTGAGAGAGCTCTCTCGAGGACTGCCCTTGAGAGAACAGCGCCGAGAGAACTTGTGACTGCCCCAAGGTCACACCAGCAGCTGCGCATGGGGAGAAGAAGAAGAAGAGAAGAAGAGACTGGATTTATACCCTGCCGTTCACTACCTGAGGGAGTCTCAGAGCGGCTGACAATCTCCTTTCCCTTCTCCTCCCCGCAACAGACACCCTGCGAGGTGGGTGGGGCTGAGAGAGCTCTCTCTCGAGGACTGCCCTTGAGAGAACAGCTCTGAGAGAGCTTGTGACTGACCCAAGGTCACACCAGCAGGTGCAAGTGGAGGAGTGGGGAATCAAACCTGGTTCTCCCAGATGGAACAAGTTGAACATCAAGCCCGTTATTTGGAGAGACTTTATCTTGCAAGAATATGTTCTACCCTTCAGGAAATCGATGCATTGTAATGGATTTAACCGTGGAATGAGAAGAGACAATTTCTGAGATTTTGATGTTTGGAAGAAGTTCTTCTTACGAAACGGAAGTTTAACTCCGGAGAATTTCGTCCATCGGGAATTACATGAAAGATTGTATTATATGCTTTGAATCTATGAATTTCTGTAACTTTGTAAGATTATAAGCGCTTTTGGCATTATCTACAGCTCAACAGTTATGTGTTGTTGGCTATTGGAGCTGCGGTGGCTCAAGGGGTTAAGACGCTGAACTGCAGGTTCTGGAAGGTCAGTAGTTCAGCAGTTCGAGACCCGAGTGTGCCACATGACGGAGTGAGCTCCCGTCTCTAGTTCCAGCTCCTGCCAACCTAGCAGTTCGAAAGCAAGAAATTGCAAGTAGATAAATAGGGACCACTTCGGTGGGAAGGTCACAGCGTTCCGTGCACCTTGGTGTTTAGTCATGCCGGCCACATGACCACGGAAACGTCTTCGGACAGCGCTGGCTCTTCGGCTTGGAAACAGAGATGAGCACTGCAACCCTAGAATTGGATTTGACTGGCTTTCGAGCAAGGGAACCTTTACCTTTATATGAGCTGTACCCCCTGGCATGTTTGACCCAACGTCACACCAGCAGCTGCATGTGGAGGAGCGGGGAATCGAACCCGGTTCTCCCAGCTTAGAGTCCGCGCTCCTAACCACCACACCCAATGGGCTCTTGCAGAAGACCCCTTAGGATGGAGGAAGGCTTAGACTCTGGTGAGGAGGAGCCCTCCCTGCCCCTTTAATCCACCCCTGCCTCCCCCCCCCCCCCCCCCCCATGAGACTAGGGCCACCGTAAGGGGGAATTTCTTATTCCACTCAGCCTCCTCCTCCCACCTGCAGGGCCACGGGGCGTAGCTCTGCAAGCTGTCCTGGCAAGATTTAATCACCCAGCTTGCCTTCTGGCAGGCGCTCGGATGGATCCCTCCCTCCCTTTGGCAGGCGAGGTGTGTGTGTGTGGCTTCTTCCAGGAAAACACCCTCGGCCTGTGTAGCCCAGGACCGGACTCGCCGCTGGGGGCCATTCCGTGATCCAGAGCCAGCTATTCTTCGAGGTCTGGCGATCTGGGAAATCATGAAGGGAGAAGCGCCCTGCCAGGATCTCCTAGACCGCAGGGCCTTTTGGCTCGACTCCTTTGTCCTCATTCCGGTCGAAAACCAGTACACATAATTGCATCAGCCTTCGTGCCCCGTTCGCCTCTACGTCTCCTGGTCCTCCTGTCCCAGTTTCAATCGTGAGATCTTTGGGGCGTGAGGTCAGGCTCCGGGCGGTGCCAGTTGCGACACACTCCACCCCCGGCGCCATTACTGGCTGCGCACCTAGACTGTACATCGGTGCGCCTCCTGCCCCAGATGTGTGCAGATTCATATTGGAATTATTATGTATTGGGAGGCTTCCCAGGTCTGGGTCGGGAAATTCTTGTTGATTTCAGAGGCGGGGTTTGGAGAGGGGAGGGGCCTCAACAGGGTACAATTTGGTGTAGTGGTTAAGTGTGTGGACTCTAATCTGGGAGAGCCGGGTTTGATTCCCCACGCCTCCACATGCAGCTGCTGGTGTGGCCTTGGGTCAGTCACAAGTTCTCTCGGAGCTGTTCCCTCCCCACTTCTTCACATGCAGCTACTGGTGTGACCTTGGGTCAGGCACAAGTTCTCTCAGAGCTGTTCTCTCCCCACTTCTTCACATGCAGCCGGGTTTGATTCCCCACTCTTCCACATGCAGCTGTGGGGTGACCTTGGGTCAGTCACAAGTTCTCTCAGAGCTGTTCTCTCAAGAGCAGTTCTGGAAAGAGCTCTCTCAGTCCCACCTACCTCACCGGGTGTCTGTTGCTGGGAGGGGAAGGGAAAGGAGATTGTAAGCCGCTCTGAGACTCCTTCAGGTAATGAAGGGTGGGGTATAAATCCAGTCGCCTCCTTCTCCTCCTCCCTAGACTCCACCCTCCAAAGCAGCCATTTTCTCCAGGGGAACTGATCTTGGTTATCTGGAGATTGATTGCAATAGAGGGAGCTCTCCAGGCCTCGCCTTGAGGATGGCAACCCTACAGTTCCTGGAGATTTGGGGCGGGGCTGAGGCTCAGTGTAAGAGCATCTACTTTGCATGCAGGAGGTACTGGGTTCAATTCCTGGCATTTCCAGTAAAAAGGACAGGGCAAGAGGTGAGGTGGAAGACCACAACAGGAGACCTTGGAGAGACGGTACCAGGCTTTGTAGAGGTGCACTGCCCTAGACGGCCACCTAGTAGGGGAGGGTCGGGTTTGGGGAGGGGGGGGGGCGCTTTTGATCAACGCAATGGTGGAAGGAAAACAATGGTGTCATGGGGCTGGTATACAGGTTGGCCGGTTCTGGGTTGGGAAATACCTGGAGATTTGGGTGCTGGAGCCTGGGGAAGGCGAGATTTGGGGAGGAACCTCAGTAGGATAGAATGACATAGAGTCCAGCCTCCAAAGCAGCCGTTTTCTCCAGGGGGAACTGATCTTGGTTGTCTGGAAATCAGTTGTAATAGCAGGAGATCTCCAGGCTCCACTGGGACGTTGGGGAAATGGCGGGGACAGACTGGCCCTTGAACGTCCCAGGGAAGTTCCCTGCGGGGGCCTTGTTCCGGAGGTCCGCGGGCACCCAAGAACGAGTTGAAGCTAGGGGGCCCTGCTTTTCACTTTGCAGCCAGGTCTTTGTTTCGTTTTATTGCTGGCGATTGTAATGCCATAAAAAAAACCCCACATCCCTGCCATCAATATTTTAAATAGTTATTGATGTATTCCCTTTGTACCTAGGGCTGCCAACCTCCAGGTGGTGGCTGGAGATCTCCTGCTGTTATAGCTGATGTCCTGGTGACAGAGGTCAGTCCCCCTGGAGAACACTGCCACTTTGAAAGGTGGACTCCATGACATGATGTACCCCATCGAAGCCCCTCCCCTCCCCAAACCCCGCCCTCCTCAGGCTCAACCCCTCCAAAAAAATCTCCGTGTATTTCCCAACCTGGTAACCGTCTTTGGACCCCGCCTTTTTCCCCAGTGGAGACCCAAAGCAGCTTGCACCATTCTTCTCTCCTCCCTTTTATCCTCACAACAACCCTGCAAGGTAGGGTAGGCGGAGAGAGCGTGACGGGCCCGAGGCCACCCGGCGAGTTTCCATGGCCCGAGTGGGGATTCGAATGTGGGCCTCCAAGATAATGGCACTCTTAACCACTACACCACACCGGCTCCCGTATATCTTTTATTCGTTGAGATCATCGATGCGCTACGATGGATGCACAGACGTCAATAGTTTTAAGAGGTATGTCCAAGGACGAAACAAGTCCATCCAAAGGGGGAAAGGAACATTGAGAATGCAGCCGCTGGTGTGACCTTGGGTCATCCACAAGTTCTCTCAGAGCTGTCCTCTCTAGAGCAGCCCTCGAAAGGGCTCCCTCGGCCCCGCCTCCCTCACAGGCAGTGTTCCCTCTCAGCCGAGTTAGTGAGAGCCAGCTCACAGTCTTTAAGCCTCCGACTCACACATTTTTGTCTTAGCTCAGGAAGGAGGGCTCCGGAGCAAGCTAATTTACGCAGCAGCCAAATGGCTCGGTCGCAACTTTAGTGCAGGTAGCTCAGTACATAGAATTTTGACTGACAAGATTCCAAAGCTCTTAGAGGGAGCATCGCTCACGAGGTGTCTGTCGTGGGGAGGAGAAGGGAAAGGAGATTGTCAGCCGCCCTGAGACTCCTTCGGGTAGTGAAGGGCGGGGTATAAATCCAATCGCTTCTTCTCTTCCTTCACATGCAGCTGCTGGTGTGACCTTGGGTCAGTCACAAGTTTTCTCAGCGCTGTTCTCTCAAGGGCAGTCCTCGAGAGAGCTCTCTCAGCCCCACCTGCCTCACAGGGTGTCTGTTGTGGGGAGGGGAAGGGAAAGAAGATTGTCAGCTGCCCTGAGACTCCTTCGGGTAGTGAAGGGCGGGGTATAAATCCAATCTTTGCTTCTTCTTCTTTTTTGACGGCCAAGAGGAACTGGGTGGCTCACAGCACCACGTGAAGCTCTTCCGGAGACTCGGGGGGAATCTCAGGGGCTTTCACGCATGCTGGATAATGCGCTTTCAATCCATTTTCAACGCACGCCGCAAACGGCTCTTGCTGTGCGAAATGGCCGAATCCACTTGCAAAGGATCACCAAAGGTCAGGGCTATTTTGGGGCAGGAACGCACAGGAACGGAGTTCCGGCTGGCTCCCAAGTTGGCCACACCCAGCAGGAACTCATTAGCATAATAGGCCACACCCAACAGCAGGAACTTATTAGGATTGGCTACATTAGGGGTGTGTGGCCTAACATGCAAAGGAGTTCCTGCTACAAAAAAAGCCCTGGGTTTTGACCACAAACAAGGTAAACAGAATAACAGGGCCAAGGGGGGCCCTGGAAAGATCAGGGAGGCAAGGGCTGGCTTCCCCAAGGGCTGGCTTCCCCAGGCTCCCTGCAGCCATGCGGTGCCCAGGCAAGCCAAGGGAAGGCATGGGGGTATGGCCTATTATGCTAATGAGTTCCTGCTGGACTTTTTCTACAAAAAGAGCTCTGCCAAAGGTCCATCGAAAGTGGATTGGAAGTTCATCTCCTCTCTGCCCACCCCGCAGCTTCCAAAGGTGCCGGAGCATGGGCGGGCTGACAAGCTGGCGACCTCCCTTCACCGGCGTGAGCGATGCGGCTGAGCCATCCGCAGGGTGAGATCGAGAGTGCGAGGGCGTGGGCGGGAAAGGTGTGACTCTCTCCTCCGTCCCCTGCATTGACGGTTTCTTACCGGGCCTGAGAGCAGAGCCCAGTTTAGCAGGCCCCCGCGGCCCGATTTAGCAAGCCCCGCTCGGTCTCCTCTGCCTCCATCAGCGAGAGGTAATGGAATCAGCCGCCTGCCTGGCACTGCGGCATCTTGAGTGACTCGACCCCGACGGGGAACCTCTGCCGGAAGTCCTCGTTCGTTCCTTCTCTGGCCTAATAGAGGAACTAAAGTAGAAGGCCGTGCACAGTACAATCAGGCAGAGGACGGGCAGGAGGCTGTAGGCTCCTCCGCTCCTCCGGTGTGGCATTTTCATGGGCCGCTGGATTATAACCCCCGGCGGGACAGGTTAGAGCTGGTATGATAACGTGCAAAGGGAGCTCTACGACGCTCCAGTATCTTTAACAATATGGTGTCGTGGTTAGAGCTTGGAATCCTGCCCCCCCCTTCCCGCCACGGCACCCTATGATGCATTTCCGGGTCACTTCCTTCTCCCTCAAAGCAATGAGCCAATCCTGGCTTTCCTTCCCCTTGAGAAGATTGAGGGGACACAGTCAGGAGGAAACCGCTTGTAAGGCGGGCCCGTAGCCACAGCGGGGCATTTCGGGGCCCTGCCCCCTTAAGTAAAAGCCCCGCCCCACAAATAGCCATTGGCAGAAATCTTATTTTTGCCTGTTTCCCAAAGGCTCATGGGAATGCTCTTGGAAGACTCAGCATGGCCTAGGTGGTCTACAGCCGGACTGGGGCTAGCGGAAAGGGGGACTGTCGGAGTTGTGTTCGAGGTGCCGCTCTCGAGCGCCCTTCTAAGCTTTCTTGGCCAACGGAAGGGAAATCCAAAGGCCTCTGAATGCCTTCGGGAGGCAGTTAAATGCCCCCTGAGTTGTTTTCCCCTAGGAACTGTAGAAACAGGCTCGGAGCCCTCCCCCCTTTAAAGACAGGCGTTCAGATTAATTTAATGAACTGTGATTTAACTGGCCCCTTAAAAATTTAGATGCCACCCGAACAACAACAAAAAATCCTGGCTACCGGCCCGTTGTAAGGCTGTTTCTGGAGAGTAGACCCTATGGCATTCTACCCTGCTGAGCCCCTCCCATCCCCTCTGCAAACCCCTCCCCTCCCCAGGCTCCGCCCCCAAATCACCAGGAATTTCCCAACGTGGAGTTGGCAAGCCTAATTATTCATTGTGCAAAGTTGTTTTAGAGTTTGGTGTCGTGGTTAAGTGCGCCGACTCTAGTCTGGGAGAACTGGGTTTGATTCCCCCACTCCTCCACTTGCACCCGCTGGATGACCTTGGGCAAGCCATAGTTCTGTCAAGAGCTGTTCTTGAAAAAAGAGCAGTTTCTGTCGGAGCTCTCTCTGCCCCGCCTACCTCACAGGGTGTCTGTTGTGGGGAGGGGGAGGGGAAGGAGTTTGTAAGCCGCTCTGAGACTCTGAATGAAGGGCGGGGTATAAATCCAATCTCCTCCTCCTCTTTCTCCTCCTCCTCCATCTCCTCCTCCTTCTCCTTCTCCCCCTCCCCCTTCTTCTCCTTCTTCTCTTTCTTCTCCTTCTCCTCCTTCTCATTCTCCTCCTCCTCCTCCTCCTTTGCCTTCTTCGTTACGTGGCTTATTTCCTGCCCTATTTTCTACTTAAATAGCTAAATCAAATCGAGAGAGCCTCATTAGGGCCTTCCCAAAAAAGTCTCCAAAGCAGGGCTGTATCGGGATTTGAACTCAGCTCCCCTTGCCCCAGACTCGCATCCTCTCCGCTGGAGCCATCCTCGTTTCCTTCCCTCCCTCCCTCTTTGCTACGTTCACGCAGGCATTTTGCAGTCCTGTTTTGTTCGAGAGTAAAAATAGATCTCTCCCCCCCCCCTTCCCAAGAGGCTGTTGTGGGGAAGCAGCCCTGCATGTGGGTTGGAACTAGTGGGATCCATCTGTCGTCACGTCGGGCCCAGTGAGGGGAAGAATCAGTGCGGAAAAGCGATGCTTGTGAGAAGGCGAAGGGGGAACCGAAAGAGGAGAAAACGCTTGTTGGGCGCTGAAGCTCACCGTGGCTTTATGGACTCTCCGTTTTTGTGGGGTGTCTTTGAAAGAAGGTTGCCAACTGATCGGGGGGGAGAAAAGCAGCTCCGCCTGCTCTTGCGCCTTTCACAGGGTTGATGCGCAGAAGTACTTTAAAGGACAGTTTCTCCCGATAAGAATGCATATACCGGTTACGTTCTGCTGTTGTCATGGTGGAAAGGGCTGTCCTGTCGCAGCAGCCAACTTATAGCAACTCCGTAAAGTTTTCAAAGCAAGATGCTAACAGAGGTGGTTTGCCATTGCCTGCCTCTGTGTAGCAACCCTGGGGTTCCTCGGTAGTCTCCCATCCAAGTACGAACCAGAAGTGACCCCGCTTATCTTCCAAGACCCGGTGTAATCAGGCTAGCCTGGGCCATCCGGGTCATCGCAGGGACGAACAGAGGCTGTGTGCAGTCGCCTGCCTCTGCGTAGCAACCCCAGGCTTCCTCGGTGGTCTCCCATCCAAGTAAAAACCAGAAGTGACCCCGCTTTTCTTCCAAGACCTGGTGTAATCGGGCTAGCCTGGGCCGTCCGGGTCATGGCAGGGACGAACAGAGGTGGTTTGCCATCGCCTGCCTCTGCGTAGCAACCCTGGGCTTCCTCGGTGGTCTCCCATCCAAGTATGAACCAGAAGTGTCCCCGCTTATCTTCCAAGACCTGGTGTAATCAGGCTAGCCTGGGCCATCCGGGTCATGGCAGGGACGAACAGAGGCTGTGTGCAGTCGCCTGCCTCTGCGTAGCAACCCCGGGCTTCCTCGGTGGTCTCCCATCCAAGTAAAAACCAGAAGTGACCCCGCTTATTTTCCAAGACCTGGTGTAATCGGGCTAGCCTGGGCCGTCCGGGTCATGACAGGGACGAACAGAGGTGGTTTGCCATCGCCTGCCTCTGCGTAGCAACCCCGGGCTTCCTCGGTGGTCTCCCATCCAAGTACAAACCAGAAGTGA
>NW_015171732.1:13979-16254 GCF_001447785.1 Gekko japonicus
TGTCAAGGTGCTTTCTTAAATACTCACCCCTCTGTCTCCTGCTCCTGCTCAGAGCTCAGCTGGGTCTCCTCTGCCTCTGGCAAGGTGTTTCCTTAAATAGAGGCCTCCCCCAGCAGAGGGCTGGCAGCAGCTATTCAAATGCACCCAGGCACTCAATCACATGCAAAACAATGCTCCTTCCTTTTCCTCTCAATTGCAGTCAATCACAGTCAAACAATGCCCTTTCCTCTCCCTCTCTCAAGCAGCCAGGAATCTGCAAAAACTCCAAGCGCTTCCCCACACTCCCAGACTAGTTCTCCCACCAAAATCCTCAGCTGAATCCTCTCAGCTGAAAGCAAGTAAAAAACCACTCACCCCTCTGTCTCCTGCTCCTGCTCAGAGCTCAGCTGGGTCCAAAAGAGAGAGATTTGGAATCTTGAATTCCTGGTGGCAGCAGAAATCTACCAAGTTTAGGCACACAGAGAGTGTTTTAAAGGCAAAACCGTCTCCCCTATAAGCGAGGATGCCACCGGTCATTAATTCATAGAGTTGCCATCAGCATGTTTGGTCCTTCCCTTTTGCAATGAGCATCACTGTTACAAAATGGTGGAATGAACTTTAAGGAAAGTTGTGTCGAACACTTATGAGTGCTGAATGATGGGGTTCCCAGCTCCGGGTTGGGAAACACCTGGAGATTTTGGGGGTGGAGCCTGAGGAGGTTGGGGTTTGGGAAGGGGAGGGGCTTCAGTGAGGTAGAATGCCTTAGAGCCCGCCCCTCAGAGCAGCCATTTTCTCCAGGGGAACCAGTCTGCAGATCAATCGTAACTCCAGGAGATCTCCCGGTCCCGCCTGGAGTTTGGCAACCCTGCTCACTAAGGCTTCTACAGGTCTCTCAGAGAACACCAAGGCCGGCCTACCATTATGACAAATGTTTTTTTAAAAAAAATGAAAGTAAAATGGAATTAAAGCGAAGTAACGGCAACGACACATGAAAAGCCAGGGTGGTTGTTGTTGTTGTTGTTTTTAAAAAAGACAACAGGCTGTGAACAAAATGAAACAGGGGCAAAAAGAAGAGTTGGTTTTATACCCCGCCCTTCACTACCCGAAGGAATCTCGGAGCGGCTTACAATCTCCTTTCCCTTCCTCTCCCCGCAACAGACACCCTGTGAGCGATGCTCCCTCTAAGCTGTGGAGTCTTGTGAGCCAAAATCCTACTTTGTGAGCGACTGGCATTAAAGTTGTGAGCGAGCGATTTGGCGGCTGCATCAATCAGTTTGCTCTGGAGCCCTCCTTCCTGAGCTGAGACAATAACCTGTGAGCCGGAGGCTAAAAAACTGTGAGCTAGCTCACGCTAACTCAGCTAAGAGGGAACGCTGCCTGTGAGCTAGGTGCGGCTGAGTGAGTTCTGAGAGAACTGCTCTAGAGAGAACAGCTCTGAAAGAACTTGTGACTGGTCCAAGGTCAACCAGCTGGCTTCATGTGGAGGAGTGGGGAATCAAACCCGGTTCTCCCAGATTAAAGACCACCGCTCTTAACCGCTACACCAGGCTGGCTCTTGGGAAAGAAAACTGTCTGCACAGTGAGCAATGCTCCCTCTAAGCTGTGGAATCTTGTGAGCAAAAATTCTACTTGGTGAGCTGCTGGCATGAAAGTTGTGAGCGAGCGATTTGGCTGCTGCATACATTAGTTTGCTCCGGAGCCCTCCTTCCTGAGCTAAGACAAAAATGTGTGAGCCGGAGACTAAAAAACTGTGAGCTAGCTCACACTCACTCACACAAAAACTAAGTTTTTGACTTCACGGCATCTTTGATCAGATTTCACAAAGACAATCCACCAGCATGTCAGTCCTGAATTCGTTTGTCTTTAAGGTGCAGTCAAGCCTTTGTAGTTTTCGCTAGTTGTTTTTTTAAAATTTTGCAGATCTGTGGGTTTGATCTCGTGGATCCATTACACTAGAGGACGCGCTTTCCTCTGGTGGATGGAGCCTCCCCCACTCCCCCCAAGATACTTGCGTTATGCACTAACAACTAGTATTTTGTAGTTGTTAAGAGTGTCGGACCAATATCTGGAAGTCCCAGGTTCGAATCCCTACTTGTGCCATGGTTGCTCGCTGGGTGACCTTGGGACAGTCACGCTCTCTCAGCCTGATCTGCACCACGGGGTTGCTGTGAGGATAAAGGAGAGGAGAGGAGAAAGCAACTTTGGCTCCCTATTTGGGAGAAAGGCGGGATATAAATCAATTCAAGAAATAAACAGAATTAAATAAATGAATAAGAACACAAGAAGAGCCCTGCTG